>NC_089225.1:58200520-58218020 GCF_963924675.1 Phocoena phocoena | reverse complement strand
ATTTAAATATCTGCATCTAGAGAAATGAAGGCATCATGAGGACACATTATTTCCAAATAAAAGATTATAAAAGCACACATCTACAAGGTGTATTAAACACAAACAATTACAACAGCAAGTGAGAGACCCAAAGTCAGAAAGATTGTCTTCACTCCAATATTGATACAAACCCTATTTAATAAGGTAGCTGCTTTTAAAGCCATCACAGTCCCTCCAGCCTCCTATTTGTAGACTTTCCCAGTGACCCTAGAACACTGCTTGCCCAGAGCTGTTTCCATTTGTTGAGAGCTAATGATTCAATTACCCAATCACAGGATATGAATGACTGCAAATCATTCTGCCCTAATGGATTATGAAGATAAGAAATGCTGGAAACAGGCATAAAAAGTGATTTAAAAAAATAAAACCCTAAAATCAAAATGGCACTTCTGAAATTCATTTGGGAGGATTATTTAAAAATACTTCAAGTCCTTTATACTGGCCTGGAGGGAGAAACAGAACATTAAAAAGTCATAAAAAATAAACCTAGACAAGAGCAAAATAAAAAATAAACAAGTAAGAAACAGAACTACGAAATCAGGTTGGGCAGCAAGAGGTTTTAGAGCCAGATAAGGGGAAGAGAGAAAAACAATTCACAAAATTTGCCATTACTGGCACGGGAATGGGGGAATTAAATACATATTCAAGTCTTTCCAAAGGTCTTTTGGAGGCAAGTGGAAGCATTTAAACTCTCTGTGGCCAATCTGGCCCACATCAGGAGACAGTATCTTTGAGCTTGGAGACGATTTTCTTGTCTTTCACTCTTCGGTTCTGAAACCAAATGGTCACTTGTCTCTCGGATAGGTTCGTGGCAGCGGAGATCCTCCGCCGCTTGTCCTTGTTAATGAACTTGTTAATGGCATACTCGTTCTCCAGTTCTTTGAGCTGCAGTTTGGTGTAGGGCACCCTCTTCTTCCTCCCCCGACGGTAGACACACATGTCTGGCTGATTTAGAGCCACATCCCCTGGTATTAAAAAAACAGCACAGGAAAAATTAGACCGGGATATCTGGAGCACCCAGCTGGGGACTGTGTGTGTAGACTTGGAGGGGGTACAGAGAATGAAGAAAGACAGGCTGTTTACACTTTATTATTATTTACACAGACATATTATTTACATGTTATTAAAGAAAGATTATTTACACTTCAAAGTGAAGGCCAGTATGATGGATCATCATGGTTTCTCAAACCGGCATCTTAACAAGCCTGAGATTTTATGGTGTAGTTGCTGGGGACTCTCATAAGGACAGTTTCTGCAAATGCTGGTTACAAACACACAAACATACTCAGACTTAAAAAGAAATATCTAGGCTGTTTATTCAAACTTTGACTTTTCGTGTTCCTGCGTTTGGAGCTTGTGAGCTCTTGGAAGCTTTAGTGGTCACTCTGGGTTATTCATGTCCTTGAAAAGTGGGGCTCAACTCCGTGACACCTCTTTGGGGAGGAGGGGCCAAGGCCTGAGCAAAGGGCAGCAAAGACCTTCAACTTTAGGAGAAAAATAGGCCTAAGCCCGCACACAGGCAGAAAAGGGCTGTGAGAGAGGCAATTTAAATCAAAGGATGAATTTACAGATTTCACACAAACTGGACCGACTGTTCCACTGAGTTAACCATGGTTGGGGGCAGGAGGATAGGTGCCCAACTCCCAAGCAGGGGCATAGACTCCCAGTCCATTCTTTTCCTTCTTTTCTCTCTTCCTCTCCCTCCCTCCCTGCATCTCTCCCTCTTGTCCTTCCCCTTTTCCCAACGTCCCTACCTGGGAAGGATGATTTCCAAAAGTGGGAGCCCTGTGGCTGGTCCTTGGCGCAGTACACCTGGCTGTTCCACCCGTTGGCCAGCGTCCAGGACTGGTAGCCCTCCATGGAGATGTATGCTTCGTGCCGAGGCTCCCCGGAGCCGAAGGTAGACACCATGTCGATGTAGCCGGGCACATGCTGGTAGGGGCTCGTGTAGCCCTGGTAGAAGGACACCTCCTTGGCTCGCGCGGGCACCTCGTTGGCCGGTACGCTGCTGCTTGCCAGGCCCGACACGTCCATGTACTTCTCCACGGGGAAGCCTCCCAGCGAGGCGTGCGGCGACGACTTGAGAGCATTCTGCTGTAAGCCCACGCCGTGCGACATGCGGCAGCTATAGTAGCCGTTACCGAAGTGGTAGCCATAGCCCAGGGCCGGGGCGCCCGGGGGCGCTGCAGCGGCCGCGCCGGGCGCCGAGCACTCTTTGGCGGAGGAAGCCTCCGGGCGCGCCGCGACCACAGCCGAAGATGACGACGACGAGGCAGAACCCGCGCGCTCAGAGGTCCCCGGGTACGCGAAGCCAGAGGCCGCCGCCGCCGCCGCCGCCGCTGCCGCCGCCGCCGCCGCCGCCGCTGCCGCGCGTCCGGAGTGTGTCCCGGCGAACACTGGCGCCGAGAGGAAGCCGCGACACTGGCCCGGCGCCGCTGCCGCCACGGAGGAGGAGGAGGAGGCCGGGGCCGCCCCGGCGGCCCCGCCGTCCGCCCGCAGCCCGTCCATGTCCCAGCTCCCGGCGCGGCTCATGGCCCGGCCTGGCCCGGCCCCGGCCCCGGCCCCGTGCACGACCCCATGGCGCTGCGCGCCTCCTCCCTCCTCTCCTTTCTCTCTCGTTCTTTCGCTCCCGCCCTCTTCCTCTCGCCCTCTCTCCCTCTGCGAGCCTCCCGCCCGCCCGCCAGCCCGCCCTCCAACAGGTTAGCTCATCGCGGGACGTTTATAAAAACGAAGTTCAGGTTGGGAGGGGGCCTGAGCCGGTCGGGGGGCCGCCTCCCTCCCCGAGGGCTCCCCCTCGGGGCCGTGCCATTGGCTGCGCAGGGCCACGTGGGGGTGGGGGCGCGGGACAACCTGGCTCCGGGCCCCAGCCCCTTGGACCCACCCACCCGGCCCCTACTCCTCCCCAGCCCTTGCGCAGCCCACCGCCCCTTCCCGCCCTCCGCGGGACCCAGGCGTTTGCGCCGCAGCCACCCCCACGAGCTGATTGCGCGACCGCCCATCCTAGGCCCCGTCTGCGACTGAGGCGGGCGCCGAGGCCTGCGCCTTGTCTCGGCCACGGCAGTTTTTGCCACCTCTCCTTGGCTCCCTGAGCTGCACAGCTAAATGAAGTAGGACAGGGATGATCAGAATAATGTGAAAACAGACTGATTTTTGATCCTGTTGTTTAATTTCTCGGATTAGCTGACCTAGGCCCCAAACCCGAGGAAGCTAATTTTCTCTACCTTGCGTATTGCTACGGGGCAAAGGCATTTAACGCGTGTTCTCCCGGACGATCCTCCGAATTAAGACCAATTGGAGCAGACCCCCCCTCCCCCAATACGCACACACCGTCCACCCGGAAAATGCCCACGAAGCCGCCCTTGGGGCCGGGGACAGAGACTTACAAATAAATCAAGCGGATGAAAAGACCCGTCCTCGGCGCGGCGAACCAGAGGATCTGCCCCAGCGAAAAAAGTCCGAACGCCTGGTCCACGCTATTCGCCTCTACACTCAGGCCAGCTGGGAGTTGCGCTCCCGAGCTGGGCTCCCCAGCCCTGGCGCAGCCTCCCTGGGTCCGCAGAAAGACCCTCTGAAGGACGCCGGGAGAAAGCCACTCTGCCGCCCTCCAGGAAATTTCTGCGCCTCGCCCAGCAGCCGAACTGCCTCTTGCATTTTGCAGACACCACCCACCCCCTCCCGTTACTCACACCAATTAATTGAAAACTTCACTTTCCCAGGGACCTTTGTTTCGTTTTCTTTTCCAAGCTGCCAACTGCAGAGAAGTGAGAGGGGCAAATTAAGAGGGTGTTTTTCCCAAGCAAATTCGGGGCTCGTGATGGGAGCAGCCCAGAGCAACAGGGTCTGACTTCGAGGGGGTAGGGTGGGCTCCGGGCAGTCCCGCCAGGGTTTAGGGATCACAACCCTGAGCCCTCTTCATCCCTTCCATTCCTCAGCCACAGAACCCCAGTCCATCATCCTCCATCTTAGACATTAGCGGGGAGCCTATGTGAGTTCTGCGGCAACTCTCAAGCTCCACTTTAGCAGCAACATTAGATCTAATGAGCCGACAGTACTGGGGTGGGTGGGAGAGCCCTCAGAGTGAGCCCATTTCGTTCTGTAGCAGCAACACCCCAGTCCAGCCCACCTCCAAGAAAATCACTCCCCTGAGCCTGTGATTGATGAAGCCAGCTTGTCACCTAGCCCCACTGTTCCTGGACCAAGACAGGACCTGGATGGGGCAACTAAAAGAGCAAGGGAGGTCCTCTTGGACCTGGCCCGTCATCGCAGGGTGGGCTGCTGGTGTTGGGAGTGTTGACACGCAAAACGCAGTAACCATAAAAGGCTCAAATAAAGGGGAAAGTTATGAGAGGGGTGCTGGAAAGGAAAAGCAGGAGAATTTGTTTGACCTTTTTGAAGTCCTAGACATGTTCATGATCAATTAAAGACGGGAGGGGCCTAAACCTCTGCAGAAAATTGCAGAGAATCGAAGTTTGCTAGTAAGAACAATTTCGGCTACTTGAGAGAAGGCAGAAGTTAGCAAGAGAAGCTGGATTTGTTTGTTTGTTTGTTTTTTTAAATGCCAGTCAGAGCCAGATGACAGGGTTGCTGACTTTTTGGAAGAGTTTGGCTGGGTTCTCTTTACCCAACAATTTCAGTACCAAACCAGTCATGGGATGCCGCCCCCTGAAATGCTCTTATTTTTCCTTTGTATCCCCTTCTTTTTCTCAGAGAGGGAAAACATGGAGATACTTAAAAAATTGTTTTTTCTGTTACCTCAAATAAATTTGTTGAAATATTTCTAAGACATAACTGGAACCAACAAACTTTCAGTCTCTCAAAACTAAATATCTCTGTGATTTTGTGCCCTGGAATTTCTGCTCCATTTTCTATCTGATAAATATATTTTAATGACTGATTATATGCTAAAAAAAATGAAGAAAGTGAAATTAAGATAGGAAGGAAGAACTTGTCAAGTTTTGCTGATTTCGGACAGCCCTTCACTTTTGGCTTAATTTTCCATGCAGCAAATTAAGTTGTGCAGGACTGGAAGCAAAGTCTGAATTAATGCTCTTGTTGAAAGACACTTCTCAATGGTGGCCTTGCCTCCAGTTTCCTTGTGGAACTCTGGCAAGACTTGGAGCTTCTCTACCCATCCTAGCAGGTATTCAGAGACCAGGGAAGTTTTGAACAGTAAGGAGCATAGCCTCTTGCTATTCTGCAGCTGAACCTTCTTCCAGTACAGCCTTCTAGGTCCTGGCCCTGGGGGAGGGGATTCCCCTTAGGAAAGAGACTCTGACTGGACCCTATGAGGGCCCCCTAAACCTGGCATCCCAGGGAAGCTGCTGCTATTGGATCATAGGGCAGTGGTTGAGTACCAGGCAAAGTCAGGGCTGCTCTGTTTATGAACTAAGACGACACATAGTTTACAAGCTGGGGGTGGTAGGTAGTGGAGGAATTTTGGGGCTGAATTTGCAGGAACATTTCATTTAGCTTGTATACCCTGTATCCAAGCTGATTTTAGGTTTAAACTTCACGGGAATAACTTTCTTTAGCTGGCCAGGAGCACAGACTGAACGCTGTGTGTGGGTGGGTAGGTGTATTATGTTGGGGCTTTAACAACAGAAATACTCTTTGTTAAATGAAAGTCTTTGCAAACAAAAATATCCCCCAAAACTGATGTGTTGTTATTCAGTGATTTTTGCCATCTTTCCTGATTTTGGTGAGAAACTCAAGGTGGCCCTTCATTGCCCAAAGTCCTACTCTACCAGAGAGAATCAGGTCACCTCTGCTCTCCCCTCCCATCACTTGCTCCTTTCCCTCCTTTGCCTGCCCAAGCACCCTTTTTGGGAACTGATGATATTCTGTAAGTCACATCCTCTCTTTTCCTCCTTGTAGCTGATCTTTCAAATCATGTCCCTGTCCTGGGTTGGGGAAGGGGTAGATGCAGGCTACGATTTAGATGTATTGAAGAACGTAAGTTCCTCTGCTTGCCAAAACAGAAATGAGCTCAATTAACCACCTAATCGGTGGCCATTAGGGCGAGAACAACAATAGCCGGGTCCTAACAGAATGGGGTCCTGGGGACTCCTTTGAAAGTGTTTTCCTTAATGGCCACAGCAGAAAGTGCAGGACACCACTCTAATTAACTTGAAAGAAGCCCAAACTTCAGTTTAGAAATAAAGTCTTAATTCCAAAGTAAAGTCCAGCAGAACTGGCTGGACAGTGCTCTTAACCAAGTCTGTCAACTTTGGCGCTAATTTTCCCTCTGCAGGCAATACCCAATTTCACTCAGGCTGGAGATATCAAAAGGATTAAAAAAAACAGAAAACCCGGGGTGAAGAAAGGGGTCTCTAGCAAGAGCCAGACAGCGGCATCCTGAGTTTAGGCACTTTCTGTGTCTGAGATGTATTCCATTTGGATTTAACAGCACAATTAGGCTTCATTAAATGTAAATTGTTTGCAACAACAAAAAACCTCTTCAAACCGAAGCGTTATTTGGTGAAATCAGGTTTACCTCCCGCAGGGCGGTGAGCCCTTGTTTGGGATGGAGAGAACTCCTACAGTCCTGGCGGGAATTAAACACAGCGAGAGTGTTCCCTCTCAAAGAAGCACTAATCTCACTGCGAAGGGGGAGCCGGAGGGTGGGTGCAGAGCCCGAGGACCCGGGTAACTTGCTGTTTTTTTCGCAAAACAAAAGATGGGACAGAAAACCATCTTCCGCTGTTTTGTCCGACAACTCAAGGTGTGGGGTTATCCTCGGAATACTTCTCTAGCAGCATCATTGTTAACTTAAGTCCAGTAAGTGCTTACTCTGTCGGCCCTATGAGATGAAAGATCTCTCTCTCTCTCTCTCTCTCTCTCTCTCTCTCTCTCTCTCTCTGTCTCACCCCCACCCACATTCCGCAGAGCCCCACTGTCTCGGTGGGAAATCCAGCTGTGGTCACCGGCAGCAGGAAGGGATGAAGCTTAGGGAAATGCCTAACCACGAAGGGGTGGGGCGGGGCGGGGCGGGGTGCGGTGGGCGGAGGAGGCCAAGGAAAGGAAGCGGAGGAGTAAGTGGTCCGGTTTAGCTTCCCGGCTGGGCGGCGCGCAGTTCCCCAGGCTCGGCGCTAGATGTCCCTGCAAGTTTTCCTGTCGTGTCGAGGGCGCACGAGCTTCAGACAGTCAGCGAGTCCGGGGTAGCCCCGGAGTCCAGGGACGAAGTACCCTCCCAGCCCCCACCCAAGGCGGTCCTGGTGGGCGCGGGATTGTAGGAGAAAGGAGCAGGAGAAATAGAAGCAGCCCAAGAGGCCCGGAGGAGACGGCGCGAGGCCGGCCTGCCGAGGGATGGCAGCAAAAAGTTGCCAGTACAGAGTTTTCCCTGCAGTCGCCAGACCCGCATCTTCCCTTATAAACCGAAACCTCCAAGCCGTGGGGACCGCACTCAGCCTAAAGAAAACATACCCGGTGTTCGCTGCCCGGGTTCTAGCCGTCCTGCTGTCCCGCCGCACTCGGCGGCCCCAGTCCTCGAGCGAGATTGCGTCCGGCTGCGGGCCTGCGGGTTTCGCGCCCCGTTGGCCCGGAGCCTTCCTCGCCGAAGGCAGGAGCCAGGCCCCGGCGGTTGCGGGGCTCAGCGACAGCTCCGGCTCTACCGCCGCTCCTCCGCTCGGGCAGCCTGGACAAATTTTTACAACCTTCAGTCGAAGGCCAAAAGTGTTTACCACTTCACCTCGGAGGACCCGCCGCTGCTCAAGAAACAAATATTTAGTCTGGAGGCCTAACAACAAAAACAAATTTAGGCCTCTTTCATGTAATTCCTCCTTTGGAGTAAAAAGTGCTTTTCAGCCCTTCTGGAGAAAGCCCTTTCCGAACCTTCACCCCCAACGCATCTTAAAAATTCCTGCCAAACCACGCGGGCATGGGTTGATTTTTTTCTTTTTTGAATGAGTCTTGTGCCTTGGTAGTGAGTAGGAGGTTTTGGTGGCCTGGAGGCTGCGTCTGAAAACCAGGGACTTTTGACAGGTGGTTCCCAGTCTCAGCCTGGACATTCCGGGAGAGGTGCAAGGTTTGGGCATTTCAATAATGAACCCCAACAGAACCGTGTCAGTCTTCTCACTACTTCTATGCAGACTCAATGTTTTTGAGTATTTAAAGAAGACATATGCAAAATAAAAGAACCAACAATAAATGCTGCCCAGAGCTTTAAAATACCATATAGTTTGGATATTATTAGAGATAACTTAAATCACAAGCAATTTCTCTAATCTCTGTGTAGAAGCTTTCTTATCTCTGAAAAAGGGATAATAATAGAATGATTTCTAGAGTTGCTCTGAGCATTAGAGAAGCTAATATATGTAAAAAAGCACTTGTAATTTCAGAGTTAAAGCTCTATATAGGTGGGCCAATATTACTACTACTAGTAAATGTGGAATCTACATAAATTAAGGGACATTAAATATTGTAATGGAATGTTCACCGTCTCCCATGAAACATTGTCTGCTAAACGCAGTTCAGTGAAAAATTATGGGTGTCTTTTAGTGTGAGTAGTTTTCCTGACATGGTCTCGAACATACTTTTCATGATAAATGTGCTAGAATACGCAATATTAGTGTTATTTAAAAGGTGCAAAATAGTTTTGGAAACCACTAATGAATGAAGGTGTCGCCGAGAAATGGTGTTTTCCCTTTTCAACAGACTGAGGTCCGGTTTGCCACAGGTTTTGGCACGAGGGCCGAGGGGTCCCCGAGGAAGGCAGGAAGCTGGAGACCCACCCGCGGGGTGAAGGAGGAAGGGGCTGCCGTCAGCACCCCCGCCCCCAGTGGCGGCTCCTGCGATTGAAAGCAGCTCACAGCCGCCGAAACCGCGAGGAAAACAGACGGGGGCGCCAAACGACAGCAATAAAGGCATCCGCGACTTCCGCTTAAGTCGCGCCTCCGCCCGATCCCACCCCCTGCCAGGGCCTTGCCCGCCCCCCCCCCCCCCCCCCCGCTGCCCACGGACCGCAGCCTGGACCGAAGTGTCCCATTAAGTCCCCAAAGCTAAGTGGGACTAGGGAGTACCCTTCCCAAGTTCCTGGGACAGCAACCCCCCTCCGCTGGGCGCGGCCTTGCAGGGATGGTGGAACTGGGCACTTGGACTGTGGAAGGAGAGGGAAGGAGAGGGAAGGAGAGGTGGGATCATCCGCAAGGCTGAGCTCTGACCACGTTAATGGCCGGAAAGCCGGCTCGAGAAGGGCTCATAGTGCTCGGAGTCGGGTGGCCTCTGGGGCAGGGGCGGAGGTGGACCCGGGTGATGTCCTCCTCTGAGCTCCCGACGCCCATTATGCGTCCCACATCTCACCTCTCCAGTCACCAGGTGCCTATCCAGCTTTCCATTTCTCACCTTGGGGGAGAATTCCGTTTTATTACCTTAAAGAGGCGGAATTGATTTTCGAAGCAGAGCTCGCGTTGTTGAAATAAGTGGGTGCCAAGGGGAACAGGAGGGAAACTTTTGGCATTGACTCTGTGTATAAATGTATATAAATATACTTCACACCTCGCCTCCCCTTAACATTCCTGACGCGCCCTCAACGGGTCCAAAGTTAAAAGGAAAGTGCCAACAGAGAGATGGGCAAATAGATCTCGGGTTTGCCCCTAACACACCCCCGATGTGCTGGGTGTGGCGGCAGGGAGGAAAGGGGGGGCCCTGGGTTGGGGTCTGGGTTGGCGGTGCAAGACCCGAGATCAGCGCCCAGATTGCCAGGGTCTCTCGGCAGCTTCGGAAGCTCGCAGGCCGACCTCTGGGTCCCGTCTCTATCCGCCCTTGTTCCTGTCGGTGGCCGTAGATCTCTCCCCTTGGGCAGCTGGTGGGTGGACCCGCACAGCTCGTTGGGGGTCAGAGCATCGTGGGGCGCAAGCGAGGGAGGAGACGTGCAACGGCCTTGAGTGAAGATTGATCTTCGTTAAAATGGTTGCCACCAGCGTCATTATGACCATCAAAGTTATCGCCAAGAGGCTCAGCCGCCAAGCTCAGGTCGGGAGGAGCAGCAGCAAGGCTAGTCCGCGATTTTTCGCTCCCAGACTCAGCGCAGGGAAGATCTGGGGCCACAGGTAAGAGGCTGGGGTCGGGGAGAGGAGGAAGGGAGAAGGAAGAAGAGCAGAGTGGGGAAGAGAGGGCTGGGGGATGGTAGGGGAAGGAAACTAAGTCTCTTCTTTCCGATCCTTGACCTCGAAACCCGGCAACTTTGCCACAAATTATTCGATTTGAGGAGGGAGGGGGAAAGCTGGCAACGTAAAAATGGATTTGGGGCGGCCCATATGGCGCTGTAAATTGCGACTGTGTTTAAAGTTAGCTGTTGCATTCTGCTATGAAATCGTCCAGCCGAGTTCACTTCCCCCAGGGAAAATGCGTAGGCGAGAAGCCTATCCATCAGCAGGATTATAAAAGTAAAAAACCTAGGACTTCAAGTTCAGAACTCACTCTGCAAACGGTATTAAAAAATCAGAGAGGACCTAATGATTTCCGTTTGGAGGCGCGGGCCCAACGCACCTCCCCAGCCACGTAGCACTAAAGTGCTTTCAAAACTCTGAGATTCTCTCTCTCTCTGTCTCTCCTTCTTTCTCTCTCTCTCTGTCTCTCCCTCCTGGGTGGGAGGAGAGTAGCCAGGCTGAGGCGAAGAAGTGGGGAGAGAGAGAACGCGGCGTCCTATTTGTTAAATAAAATACATATTTGGTTCTGAAATTCGAAAGATAAGTAATCCAGACAGGAGCGCAAGGTCTTCTCCTTAGCAACTCTTCCTACATCCTCCCCCTGTCCCCCCCCTTACCCTCCTCCCGCTTGTAAATGTTAAAAACAAACAAACAAAACTTCCCGACGATCTACTCTGGAAAATCAAAGCATTATCTATTATTTAACACGTATCTGTGTCCGAGGAAAAATGAGGAAGGCGCTGCATGATTAGGACCTAAGGGGCAACCCAGCAAACTGAGAGCGTAATGATGCCCCTAAATGAAGGGGGAAATGTGCCGCTGCGCGCTCTATTAATCAGACTGTCAATTTCACCCCCGAGGCCAAACCCCCGGGCGAGCAGAACCGGCTCTGAGCGGGCAAAGGACCGGGAGCCTTCCTCCTCACTTCTTGTCTCTTCTCGCCTCCTACCTGGATCTATTTGTCTGCTCTGAAGCCGCCTTCATTACCCACTGACAGGAGCGTGTATTTATTTGCTTATAAACCTGTTACAATAAATGATTATTCGAACGGCGTCATTCGTACCTTAATGACGAGGGAGCGCTACTTTTTGATGAATGACATCTCGGGCTCGGAAGGATGTATGGGTCATTTTGACCAGTCATTCCCTCGCTGTGGCATCCCACAATTTTTCCGCCTCCCTCCAAAAGAGATAATAATATTTAGAGGCGCTCGCTGGGGCTGAATGAAAATTAGCCCTAGGCGCAGCCCATCATTAGGACGGGACAGCCGGGCCACTGTGACATTTTTTAGAAAGCTGAGATGATGGAAAGAATAAGAAAAGAGATGATTCTGATGGAGAGAGGGCTGCACAGCCCCACAGCCGGCAAAAGGTTCTCCAATTTGTCCGACTCGGCTGGCAATGCTGTGCTCGAGGCCCTGGAAAATTCGCAGCACCCGGCTCGCCTCAGCCCGCGCCTGCCGTCCGCCCCCCTGCACAGCGCTCTGGGAGACCTCCCTGCCAAGGGCAAATTCGAAATAGATGCTTTGTTCAACCTGCAGCACCCGGGCAGCGAAAGCACCGTCTCCTCCGAAATCGCGTCCGCAGCGGAGGGCCGAAAAAAGCCGGGTCATTATTCAGAGGCGGCAGCCGAGGCGGACATGAGCAGCGACGTGGAGGTGGGCTGCTCGGCGCTGCGCTCGCCCGGCGGCCTCGGCGCCGCACCGCTCAAGGAAAACAATGGCAAAGGTAATCGCGCCGCCCGCGACGCGCTCTCCAGTCCCATCCTCTCTGTTCCTCCGCTGCCCCGCCGGCCGTTCTTGGTGCCTTTGCCCCTCTCCGACCCTCTGCAGCGAGCTGCACAGAGCTGGTTCAGGCGGGGGCGGGACGCAGGCGTGGAATCGTGCCCTCCGGCTCAGCTCCTTGAGCCTCCCAGAGAGCCGCAGGCCTGGGGCCTGCCCTCGCTCCTGAGTCCGAGAAAACGTTTCTGCGTGCGGGTCTAAACGCCCGTGCGAGCCGACCTACCCCTAGCTGTCCACTGAGTCGCGCTGGGGGAAGGCTGCCCAGGGCAGCTGCTCCGAACTCCGCGGCCTCTGAGCCCCAAGGCCGAGTGGAGGGGGGCATTCTAAGTCGAAGGGAGCCTCGCTAGGAGCCTCGCTGGGCGCCTCTGGGAGACCCTCTTGGGTCAGCGGCAGAGAGTTGAAAAGTAGAGTCCACCCCCAAATGGTTCCTGTTTGAGCTACTGCTGTCTTTCCAATCTTAAAATATTTTAAACCAAATCCCAAAAACTGTCAAAGGTTAGAGGCCGTACAGAAAGCTGACCTGCGGTCTCCAGATCATGGCAAATCCAGAGCTTCTCAAACTGAGTCTAGATGTAGACATTTTCCCTTGGCCAATTTTCCTCCTGAGTTGAAAATTTCCTTTTATTAAAACAAAACACCCCCCCCGCATTGAGTTCCTATTATTTGGTTATGAAGAACTCCCCAAACTTTATTGATTCCATTAACGGCAGCAATTTGTAAGCATGACAGATCCCATCAATTCAGGCAGCGCCTCGTCTTCCTCTCGCGGCTTCCCCCATCCTCGTGCAGCCCGGAGATCTTGGTCCTACAGTGACTCATGCGTTGTCGGCCGTTTGTTTGCCAGGGTTCGCGGAGAGTGGCTCAGCCGCGGGCACCACGACGTCTGCGTCGGGCTCTGGCCTCGGCAGCCTGCATGGAGGCGGCGGCGGCGGCGGCGGCGGCGCGGGCGCAGCGCTGGTCGGCTCCGGCTCTGGCGCGGATCAGGTGCGGCGCTACCGCACGGCGTTCACCCGCGAACAGATCGCGCGCCTGGAGAAGGAGTTCTACCGGGAGAACTATGTGTCGCGGCCCCGCCGGTGCGAGCTGGCCGCTGCGCTCAACCTTCCCGAAACCACCATCAAGGTATTGATTCCAGCATGCGCCTGTTCTAGCCTCCTCCAGGGTGCCTAGGTTGATTTTTGTTTCTCCTTTCTGGGTGGCTAGATTTAGCTGAGGGCCTGAAAACCCGCGGGGAGAGTCACCAAAGGAACTGGCCTATTTATTTCTCAGCTGCCGTATCCGAAGGGTTGGCTGGCCTGGCTGACCTGGGAAGCCCCCGAATGGCACAGCCCATGCCTCAAACGCTCTCCTCAGCTCAGCGCCTGCCCAGGTGCCCGTAGCCCATGTCCTTGGCCTCACTTTCCCCTCGGCGGCAAAGCCGTCTGGTCTTTGTTCCTCTGGCACGAACCAAGGGTGAAACTTTCCATTTGCTCTTGATCTTGGAGATTTATTTTCCACATAAATCGTTACAATAAGGAGAAAGGATACTGTATTTTTAAAAATCGATTAGGTTGAGAAAGTTTTGTAAACATTTTTTCTCCTGGGCAAAGGGAAAAGAGCAACCTCCTAGGGGGAGCAACGAAATTGTCCTTATTTACATATCTTTAGGTGATTAATTTTATTATACGTCCAGGAGAGATAGCTGGGAGGCTGGGCGATCCTCACGGAGGATCTGGCACTCTAGAAAAAGAAAAGAGGAAACTCCACGGGATAGGGGAGGAGTGTGAAAGTCTCCCTTCGGTTTGGTCAGGCTTTCTTTAATTTAGAGTTGTGACAAATGATGTCTTCATTAGATACCGTGTGGGGAAGGGTAGAAAAGTCTCTTTCCCACTTTAAGAGGATGTTGCTCCCGCCACTCATTTGAAGCAAAAGATTCCAACAAAACCATCCCTTCAATATCAGAACCGGACCCGTGCCAATCGGGACAATTCCTTGCAGCTCAGAGGACTCAAGACCTCGCGCGGCGACTTTTTAGAAAAGCTGCCGCGGCAGCTTCTCGTCAAAGGAGGCCTAGAATCTCCGTGCAAATCCTGGTATTGAGAGACGGGTGCTTGGCGAGGCCGGGCACCGGTGGGTGGCGGGAAAGGGAGGAAAGTTTGGGTTGGGACGAGAAACGCAGCCCAAAGCTACAGAGCAGAAGCCCGAGGACCCGCAGCAATTGGACAGAGGGAAGAAGACTCTGTTCGCTTAAGAGGGTGTGCCTACGGCGCTCCACACTGCCGCCCACACTGTCCCAGCTGGAAGAGGAGAGGGGACTCGGGGCTGGGCCCGGTCGGAGGGGCGTAGGCCAGGCTATTCGGAGGTCCGGGAGGGGCGGAGAGGCGCGGGGCTGGGGCTGGAGCCTCGGGGCGCTCCCTAACTGGGCTGCGGCGCGGCTCTCCCCGCAGGTGTGGTTCCAGAACCGGCGCATGAAGGACAAGCGGCAGCGCCTGGCCATGTCGTGGCCGCACCCGGCCGACCCCAGCTTCTACACCTACATGATGACGCACGCGGCCGCCACCGGAAGCCTGCCCTACCCCTTCCACTCGCACGTGCCGCTGCACTACTACCCGCACGTGGGTGTCACGGCTGCGGCCGCGGCCGCTGCGGCCTCCGGCGCAGCGGCCGCGGCCTCATCGCCCTTCGCCACTTCCATCCGCCCGCTGGACACTTTCCGCGCGCTCTCGCATCCCTACTCACGGCCGGAGCTGCTGTGCAGCTTCCGCCACCCGGGCCTCTACCAGACGCCCGCGGCCGCCGCGGGGCTCAACAGCGCGGCCTCGGCCGCAGCGGCAGCAGCAGCTGCGGCGGCCGCGGCCTCCTCGGCCGCGGCGGCCGGGGCGCCCCCCAGCGGCGGCTCCGCACCCTGCTCGTGCCTCAGTTGCCACAGCAGCCAGTCGGCCGCGGCGGCCGCAGCCGCTGCCGCCGCCGCCCTGGGCTCTCGGGGTGGTGGCGGCGGAGGCGGCGGGGGTGGCAGCGGCGGCGGCGGCGCTGGGGCCGCCGGGGGCTCGGACTTCGGCTGCAGCGCCGCAGCGCCACGCCCCGAGAGCGGCTTCCTGCCCTACTCAGCCGCTGTGCTTAGCAAGACCGCCGTGAGCCCGCCGGACCAGAGGGACGAGGCGCCGCTCACCAGATAACTACGTCGCCGCCGCCAGGGGGCCGCGCCCGCCGCTCGGAGTGTGCCCGGGAGTCCCCTGAGCGCCCCCCGTGCCCCCTGTGCGCCCACGTGCCCTCTACGCTCTGCCCGCTGCTGAGGCTGTCGCCAGGGGGCGCCCCAGCGCGGGAGGCCTAAGGGAACATGTCCCAAATTGGGGGTACGAGCCGGCACGAAAGCTCGGCGTGCTTCCCCTCAAATTATTTCTATTTTTGTATCTGCTACCCAGCCACCTCCCCTTCTCTAAGTATGTTTCCCGCCGCCCAGACCCCGCATTTTTGCCTCTGTCCCGAGCTCTTGGTCTCCCCAAGACAATCTCCTCGCCCCTAAACTAATTCTCTGGGGTCTCGGGTCCTGGCTTAAGCCGTCAGGCCTGGTTACTCGGCTGAGCCACGTGGCCAGAAGCAAGGAGAACCACAACAAAGAGAAGGGAATGGTGTGCGCTAATGCTTTGTGCGGGAGAGAAATCCACCCCCGATGTTCCTGCTGCTTCTCTGTTTCTTCCATCCATTCTTTTCTTTAAACGAGGGTGAGAGGAGGTAGCAGTTTTTCTCTCATCCTGAGCTTGTTAGGGGCCCTATCCGAGGACAGCGGAAGAATGGAGGTCTGAGAAGGCCTAGAGGGCGGATGGAGAGCGCGGGCGGCTGCGGGTGTGTGTGTGTGTGTGATTGTTTACTGCGTGCGCGGGACAAGGATGGTGGGGCTGCGGCCGCCGTCCCCGGAATGGACAAAGCCCCAAAGCCGAGATGGGAAGGGGCGGCGGTCTTGCCGCCTGTCTCTCGGCCCACAGCCCTTCTCTCTTCTGATCAGAGGTTTGGGATGGAGGCGTCTTGCATATTTTATGCAAAAAGTAATGGCTAATGAGATTGCCACAGCCAGGCCAGGAAAGGAAAGGGAAACGAAAAGATGGGGAGGGCAAGACTGACAGATTGCTGTAGTATTTGAAGAAGCGTTTTCAGCTCAGTTTTCCAAGGATTGGGTTCCACTCCATCTGGGAAATACTTGAATTTCTAGATCTATATTATCCTGAAGCATTTCCTTAGACACTTTTCTAAGTTCGAACTCTTCCCCTCACCCCCTTCCCTCCTCGCTCTCCTTTTCCTCGGATAAAATGGTTCTTGGCTTATTTCTCACGCATGTCTATTGCACCTTCGCCTCTGCAAAGCCACCGCTGGGTTGTTGAGACCCGCTCTGCCAACCCCAGCTACTGGAGGGGTTTCCTTGAACTTGAAGAAAGGCACATCAAAACCCACCCGTGTTAACTGCCACGTCAATTTTGATGCTAATAATGTGCAGATTATGACGAAAATTGCCAATCATGCTCTCTGATGGACCTCCTTTGAATGTGGAATTGGAGAAAAGTTCCCCGCACGGAGACCTGCTGTCAAGTACTAACAACCCGCTAAGGGAAGTCATTAGGAGAGACGGATAAGAGACTCGGTACATAAAACATTGTTCTTGGTGCATAGAATGTATGTTATTTAATGTTATCTCTGTTACCTGAAGTGATTTCGCAGAAGAAAGCCACGTTCTTATCATCTCAATTGCCAATTTTCATTTTGGTAACTTGGACGCCCTGGGTAGACTTTTCTCTAAGTTGATATTCCACCAATGTGAGCAGCCTCATTAAATCAAGCCCAGATATTTCCATAATGCTCCCTGCAGAGCCACTTCGCTCCTCACATAATGAGCTTTTCTGAAGAGCCCTAAAATAACTTGCTAGTGCATGTTTAGACCCAGCGAAGTGGGTATGTGTGTGTATTTAAATGTGGGTGCTACCTACATATTCGTGTATGTGTGTGTATATATATGTATATATACATACATATATAGATATCTGGTCTCTTAAACATATACATATGTAAGAGATGCACCCACATCCATATAAACCCATTGGCACTCTTTTCTGTGATTTATTTCAAATTCATGTTCTGACATATTTGTGTTAAAGACACTGGATATAAAAAATTTATTTCCTAAAAATAGGCTTTCAGGAAACTTTTGAAAGAATTCACTTTACAGGGGAAATTATTATTTTCATCAAATGGAAAATATTTCAAGGGGAAACAGTATTTTCCCTGGGATCTATTAAAATATTCCCGTAAAATATTAGAGAACTTTCCAATGAAATAGCAATGATCTAAACCTCAACTTTCTGTATTCTTTTTTCCTTTAAAGCGATGAGACTACTTACATTAAAAATTGATTATACCAGCTCTTACTGCGTTTACATTAAAATATTAATATATAATTTAAGGCTAAATAAAATAAACCAAAATATGGTACCCTTTTATCAGCTTTACCTTTGTAGATTGTTAATGTCTTTTCTTATGATCAGCTATCAGATGTATATAAGTACTTTAG
>NC_089225.1:58023020-58195520 GCF_963924675.1 Phocoena phocoena | reverse complement strand
TCCACTGGGGCCTCGTTACATTCCATCCCCTCACCACCATTTTTTTTTTTTTTTTAATCTTGGGCGGTTAACATTAGGCGCTTTCCATTTTTCAGGTACTGTCAAAAGCACTTTTCACATACTAACTCATTTAATTCTCACCCCACTCTTACGAGATAGTTTCTCTTATTATATTCATTTTACTGGGCTGCGTGATGAACACTTTTCTAAGTGGCAGACCAGAGTTCAGACCCGCGCTGCTCGGATCCTGTTTCTGATCTCAGCCACTGGACTAAGCTGTCCCAGAGGCTAGGCCTCAAAGAGGGGTGTGTGAGGGTACGCGGGCAGCTCCATACAAGAGAGCTGCCCTCCGTAATGGGGCGGGGGACGTCATGGGGCAGATCTGCTTTGGCGTTGACCAAACAAGAAGGAAGGACCCTAGCCTTCTTGAGCCGGCAGAAACCTGCGGCTCCGGGTACAGGGCCCGCAGAGGCGGTCTCGGGTGAGGAGGCCTATCCCTCACCACTCACGACCCCATTGGGGGGTCTATCCCAGGCAGGCCTTTTCCTTCTGTGGGCGGGTCCGCTTGGTGGAGGGCTGCCGGGATCGCCACTTTGAATCCACGAACTTCTGCTTTCTCAGGTTCAGCCCTGGCAGGGCGCTCTGCCCGGGGGACTCCGCGGCCGGGAGATGCCCACTCGGACATTCTCCGCTCCGTTTCGCACACCGAGCAGGAGGACCAGGCGAGAAGGCAGCTAAGGGTGGCCCGGGGTTTCTGCGAGGGCAGCCGGGGTCGGGGAGTAAAGCCCAGCGCTGGGGAAGACAGCTCCGCAGGGGCGGGGTCTCCAAACCTGCTGCAGGGGTTGGGGGCGGGGGTGACGCCCAGCTGGGTCTCGCTCCTCCCTACTCTCCCCGAGAGGGAGACGGAGCCTCTGGAGGAGGAGCCACGAGTGGTTCGCCGCTGCCGGCGCTAACCTAGGGAAACGTTGTTCCTGCGGTTTCCAAATGGGTTCGAACGAGGAGCCAAGCTAGGGGACGCGAATGAGACCGGGATGAGGGGAAAAAAGCTTCAAGGCTGCAGTCTCCGCAGCGACAGCTTGCACTTGGCCTTCAGCTGTATGACCCCCCTCTCCCATTCATTCCGCCAAGGCTTGTCACCCCCCTGCTGACTGTCCCAGTCACCTGGGGCGGGGGCTGGTGCCTTGTAAAAGTTGATCACCACCACTCAGATGCCTGAGCCCAGGAATTGTGAGGGGCAGGCAACGTCTGTCTAGCTCCAGGACAGGCTACCTCTGATTGCATTGCGGACAGAGCTCTGCTGGCCCAATTGCAGGAGGTTCCCAGGGGAAAGTGAAGTGACCAGTTCGGGAAAGTGCTCAGGGGGCTCCCAGCCCCACCCACCTCCTCCCTGACCACCAGGCTGTCCAGAGAGAGGCCATGTGGAAGTTAGGTCCAGAGGGTCATTTAGGAACACCCCAATCAGCTTCTCGGGCCCCCCAACTCCTATTCACCCTGGGGTTATCCTCTGCCACCTCACCTTCTTTGATTTCTTCCTCTCCTCACCTCAGAGACTCCTGTGTTCTCCTCCCTGGGACTTGGATGTCCAGGCAGGGCAAGTGTTGGGTTCTTAGCTTGGGATCTGCACAGAACAGAAGCTCAGTAAATGTTGACTGAACAAATGAATAAATGATGGGGATGGAGAAGAGGCCAAAGGCTCCTGAAGCACCCAGGGCTGCTAATGGGAGGGATTGGGGGTGTTGGTGGCGAGTAAAGTCTGGGTCAGGAAACATCTGCCTTAACTGTCACCCTTAATCGGAGGGCAAGGGATGGAGGGGCTCCCCAGAGGCAGTGACTTACACTCAGGGTTCAGTTGGGTGTGGTCCCCAACTGCGGTGCTGTGAGGGGGGTTTCGAAGGGATTGGGGGTTGAGGGGCACTGGGCTTTCCTCTGGGCCTGGTTCTCCCCACATCTACCATCCAGAGCCCCAAATTCTCTGCAGCCTTCAATCCGTCAAGAAACAACCTTCTACCCACTCCCTTCCTGTCCTGAAATGTAAAAGAAATGGTCTGGAGATTGCACAGGGCTTGTTGTCCCAGGAGGTCTCCAGATGAGAGAAAATGGGATGAGGGGGTAGAGGACAGAGGTTTCCTAGAAATATGACCAGCATTCCAAGCAGAGAAAAGAGACTTAGGCACATGGAGTTGAAAGACCTGGACGCAGAGAGTAACAGTAACAGATTGATGATGAAGTAGCTCTGAGGTCAGGTGGGGACAGCATCAGACTCAGGTACCCTAAGGCCCAAGGTAGGTCCAGGGTTGGGGATAAGGCTGGACAGAGCTGCAATCTGAAGATAGGTCTCTCAGGCAGCGGGCTCCAGGTCTTGTGGGGAGTGGCTCCTGGGGGCAGGGGTGGGGGAGGGAAGGGAGGATAAGGTTTGGGGGTGGACAGCTATTCTGGGCCTTGTCACCTGCAAGCCTCCCAACCTAAGGGCACTGTGGGGAAATCTTGCAGACTCAGGTACTAACTGGCCTTCTCCTCCCACTGCTGATACTCCCCAAAAGTGAGAGGTTGTAGAGCCTAGTGGTTTGAATTCCCCCCTCTGTCACTCATTGGTGGTATGACCACAGGCAAGTTACTGGTCCTTTTTGTGCCTTAATTTTCTCATCCACAGAATAGGGATAGTCCTATTGTAATGGATTGTTGGGAAGATTGAGTTAATATGTGTAAAGCTCACACTAGACTAGGTAGGGCCTGTCATTGGAGTAAGTTCTGTGTGTTAGTCGTTTCCGTTAATAGGAAGGAGTGGGGAGTCTGTGGACCCGGACTTAATCCCTCCTTTGGCCACCCTTCCTTGCCCACTGCTCTTTGAGCTTCCAAGCCTGAAGCCAATCTGTGGAATGTTCTGCCCAGAGCCTTACCAGGTCCAGGCCTAAGGTCAAGGAAGAAGGATCACCTACTTCTACTGGTGCCTGGGCTGAGTCAGGCAACCAGTAGGATGGGTGGGAGACACCAGGTGCAGCCTGCACTGCTTCCGGAAAAACAAAACAGAAGAAAAAGACCTTATTATGAGCATAACTGTGTCCTGCCTGGGCACCACGCTAGGCATGAGGAAACCGAAGGGAAAACAAGAGGAAAAAGTAAGTCTTTTACTTCATTTAATCCTCACAAGGATGCATTATGAACTATTATTCCTATTTTATAGGTGAGAAAACAGAAGCTGAAAGTGGTTAAGCAACTTGCCCAAGGTTATACAACTAAAACATACAGAGCCAAGATTAGAATCCACATGAGATGAGATGAGTCTGTCACTAGGCTGAGGTCCTCAGCAGAGTTCTGCCTCCCTTGCCTGGCCTTCTCCCTAGCAGAGTCCCTGGAAATGCTTCCTTTCGTTTATTGCTGGGTGACATGGGAGAGCCAAAGGATCAGGGAGCCCAGTGGAGCCCTGCAGGCCACATGCTGCCTCCTTTACCAACAATCTCCACATCCTCTCTAAAATTAAAGCAGTGTGATGTCGGACTCTTCCCGGCTGGAGCTCAGGTAATTGATCTATTAACCTCTCTGCATCTCAGTTTTCTCTTCTGTAAAATGGATATAATATTAGACTTGTTTCATTTGGATTGTTGGAAGGCTTGTTCGAGAAAATAAAGCCTTTTAAAGTTTGCTGGGCACGTAGTCAGTGTTCAGTAAGTGATAGCCATTGTCGTTATTTTTCCTCTCATCCGGGGCGCCTGCAGGCAGGAGGGAAGGCCGGCTGGGCTGGAGATCCGGATTGGGCACTCTCAAGTGTGTGAGACTCTTACGTCTGTTTCCCGTCGGAGCCTCCATTGCTGATTTTGAAATGTACAGGCAGGACTGGGGCTGCGCTTGGTGACCGCACAGGGCGGGTGCGCAAGACCCAGCGGGCTACAGGGGCTTGGGGGCTGCCGGCCTGGCGACACGACAGCTGGATGGGCGGTCGTCCCATCAAGCAAAGCGAAGATATTCTTAAAGCACCCCGGGCCGAGGTGCGGGGTGGGGGTAGGCGGGCCCAAGCTGGGACTAGCGCTGTTCGCCCCGCCTCGGAAGCATCCTGAGAGCCGGCAGAAACGGGCCCCGACTGTCTGCTCTTGGGGAGCCCAATGCGAGTAATCCAAGGGGACCGGTGGGACATGGGGAGAGTTCCAGGTGAGGCAGAGCTGCTGACCCAGGAGGCTGGGGCCACCAGCTGTGCCAGGCAAGTGCAGGTTTAAGCTTCTGGAATCTTCTGTGAAACCTTAGTTTCCCCCAGAGGATTTAGGGACCTCCTTAGGAGACTCCTGAAAGCCTGCAGTCAGACTTGCTCCTGGTTGGCCTTAACGAAGTCCTACCTACAAGCGTCCCCTTAGTAGGTCGCTGGCGTTTATCATGGAGAGTGAACCCAGATGAACCCTGTGCATTAGAAACTTTCATACTTTGAAAATTGAGAAGTGGCAGGCCTCATTTGTGTTCCTGGAGTCCCTGCCGCCTCTTTGGCGGGTGACCGGCAGAACTCTTGACCTCTGCCCTCCACTTGCTGCGCAAACCTGAACTTTCCCCAGCTCGCGGGGGCCCGCGCGGTTTCTGGGAGCTGAGGGACAAAGGCGGCTGGCGAGTGGGGAAAAGATAGAGGCCCAGACCCTCAGAAACGTGGCCCTAAAAGTGGCGAGGTGCCCTGCTGAGAGTCCATTCTCCAACTGGTGCGCGCGGGTCAGGATGCAGGAGCCGGCTTGCGTTGCAAGGGTCTCACATTATCGCGAGGGCAGCGGCGAGGCCAGGCGCCCGGCGCGCGCAGAGCCCTGCCTGATTGTCTCTACCCTTCCCGACCGGCCGAGCCTGGCTCGCCGCAGCCTCGCAAGCCCGGAAGTGGGACAAGACCGCGGGGCCCGACCCTGGTGCTCCCGACGCGAGGAAGGTCCGTCCCTGCTGGCTTCTACTAGCTTCCGGACTCCCGGCGCCGGCGAAAATCACCGAGGGCTTCCCATCCCTCGCACAGCTCTGTCCTTAGGCGTTAGCGGCCTAGTAGGGCCAGAGGATTTTTTTTTTTTTTTAAGACAAAGGGAAGGAAAAGAAACTGGGGTTTTGGCCCAGTGGTCACTCCTGGTCCCACAGCCACCTTCGGTTCTGTCTCTCTTTTTCTTTGAAGGAACAGAAGCTAAAAAAGGTCACAGACGCGCGCCTATCCTGTAGCAACCAGGGAATGTCAAGGTTGGGTCCGCAGCCGCGTACTCAGAGGCAGCCGAGGGCTTGTTGGGAGCGGCCCTGGACTTTGCGCCTTTCGCAACTGAATCAGTTGCGCAGCGAGGGTCGGAGGAGCAGTATCGGCCAGTGGCGCCGAGTGAGGATGTGGTCTCGGCAGCGGCCCAGGCAGGGCCGAAAAGGAGCCCCGGGGCAGGGCTGGCCCCGCGACGAGCTGGGCGCAACGTTTTCCCGGTGGTAAACGCGCCAACCTCTGGCCCCGCAGGCCTGGTACCCGTGAACGGGGACTGGCGGTTAGAAAAGCTTTCCCGGGGATGCCCGGAGACATCCGGAGATTTTCTGCGAAGTGTTGGCCCCTCAGACATTGCTCCAAGGAGAGCGGGGCCTCACGTTTCCAAAGAGCCGGGACACTGGAGGGGTTTTTCTGTAACGCGCCACCGCTTTCTAATGGGCGGACCTGAACGTCACACAGCCCCAAGGGCCTCCGTTTTTGTGGTCGGGCAGATGCGTCCACCTGCGCCTTCCACCGCATGGCAAAGTGTCAGTAGAAGTTGGGACTCTGGCGACGCCCAGGGTCTCCGTCTAGCTGCTTTTCTAAAGTTCATTAGTAAACGAAGACTTGGACTATTGAAACTCAAGTCCCCGAAAGAGCGCCTGCCCCTGGGGTGCGCCCCCTCCCCCTCCGTCTTCCTCCCTCGGCCTTCTGCCCCACCATTAGTGGCGGCGCTAAGATCCTTGTACCAAATCCAGGCCAGCACTACGGAGAGCTCTAGTGAAACAGCATGGGCTTGAGAGGTGCCCCGGGGAACCCCTTGGGCAAGTCTGCAGCTCCCGCCTCCACCTGCATCATTTATTTGCTCTGAGACCTTGGGTAAGTTACTGGACCTTACTTTGTGTCCTTCTCTGTATAATGGGGATAAATAACAGTCCTACCTCAGAGCGGGGGGTGTCCTAAGGATTTCACGAGTTATTTCATGTCACACAAAAAGTAGTGTGGGGCTTGCTTTTAGAAGGCATTCCATAAAGCACACCTCAGCGCAAACCCAAGATCCTCTCTCTCCTACACTAACACACAGGCAGGATGAGACCCAGTGGACTCAGGATCTGTGGATATGAAATGCTGCAGAGGAGTGGGTGCTCAAAAGTAGGCCAGTGGGCTTAAAAATGCCAGGCCTGCTTTGGCTGAAGCGATTTGAGAAAAATTCCTTTCCACTTCCATAACTCAAAGGGCCAGGTTTGCGGTCTTCCCTGGTGGCACAGGGGTTAAGAATCCGCCTGCCAATGCAGGGGACACAGGTTTGAGCCCTGGTCGGGGAAGATCCCACAGGTGGCGGAACAGCTAAGCCCATGCGCCACAACTACTGAGCGTGCGCTCTAGAGCCCGTGCTCCGCAACAAGACAAGCCACCGCAATAAGCCCACGCACTGCAATGAAGAGTAGACCCCGCTCGCAGCAACCAGAGAAAAGCCCATGCGCAGCAATGAAGACCCAACACAGACACACACACACAAAAGTCACAGGTTTGTGCCTTTCAGCTCCCTGTTTGTTGTGAAACCCCTCCTTCCCACCCCCACCCCTGCCTGTCTTAAAAGTTAAGGCAACATTTGCCACTCCCACCTTCCAGAAACCCATTTCCAAGGGCAAAGAATAGCAATGGACAAATTTCTCTTTCTAGATAGCCCAGTGAAAATAATGCGGGCTTAGAAGTAATCTGTCCTCTGACCTCTGCCACTCTACAATGTAGTGGCTTCTACACTCTTTGATTCTTAATCTCCTCATCTGTAAAATGGGGATGATAGTAATAATGCTTCTTTACAGGATCTTTGTGAACGTTAAAGGAAATAATCTATTTGAAGCATTTTACACTGGCAACCCAGGAGGATAGAGCCAATAATTCACTAAAAACAATAACACCAACAGTAACCACCCCCCCACAACAAAACCTAAGCAAAGAGGAGAAACCCCACAAGACATACATTTCCACTACAGACTGATTAGAGCTTATTTTCATTCAGGTTGAGCTCAACAGAAGAAAAGGTTCAACCCAGTTTCAGGGAAGGGGTTCAGGACACTCATATGAGAAGGGACAACTGTGCCCAGTTTGCCACTTTAAAATTCAAGACAGGTCCCCATCAAGCCAAGGGATATTTTTCTGTAAACACATCTTAATTTCTCCAGTATCAATGTAGGAAATTGTCATGTATTAGAGGAGGGCTGCAGATAAAACACAGTCAAACATTATATAACTGCAGAGTTACTCCAGGTATGCTGCAGTGTACTTTTAAAACAGGGAGAAAACCCAGAACTATTTTTTTCTCATGCTGTCAACTATAGAAGTATTGCTTCTCTTTCCCCCACATAAATGTATATCTATTTTTTATTTATATATGTGAAAATTTCCACTTTGTGTGAAGGGTTCTTTAATTAATCAAATCGTTGAACTTTTAAATTCATGGGTTCTATTCAAAATCAGAGATAACAAAGATTTTTTTCTCTGTTCTTCACATAAAAAACCCCAGCAAAGTAGAACTTATCATCTCTAGTTAATTTTGTGAAAGCTATTTAGTTATTCTTTGGGTTGTGCTTTCCATCCTCTTAAAAATATGAACCAATCAATTATATTAGCCATATGGCTTGATCATGACAGCTAATTTCCATTTCATAATGTAATTGTTGTTTAAACACTGACGATTTATTAGCCAAGGTGTTTAGAAAAGTTCTCTCTGGCTCTATGTTTTTAAAATGATGATTGAAATAACTATAAAAACTCAAAGTCATTAAACTATTAGTTTTCATGGTTTTAGATTCTGTGGCTCCTCCATATAAAATATCTCCAAGGAGAATCTTCCATTTGCTCTGTGGTTCTGGAGCTCACAACATGGACATCCAGGGCAGCTTTGTTTTCTTTGCCAGACACAGGCTTTGAACAGAGAGAATTTGATGTAATGGGAGGGGCTCACCGGGCTCCTCAGTTATGTTGGACATGAGTGCTGGTTGGAAAGGCTGTGCAGTCAAGTCACACATTACTGCAAACAAAACATGTCATCCTTCAATGATCTTAATGCTTTGTCCATTAAATATACTCCCTCACGTAAATGGCATTGTATTTAACTGGTAAACAGATGTTCACCACTATCACCTCAGAATTAGAAAGCTGTGTTTTACGGTTTGCTTTAAGCTCTGGGTTTCTTACTTCCCTGAGTATTTTCCAGAGTCATTTCTGTTTTTTTCCCCTACCCATCTGAGTTTTGGTTCTATTGTGACTTTATTCTTGGTTTAGGGATCAAATGCTCCTGCCACTGTAATACACATCTTATGGGCCGCTACAAACATTCGCATATAATACATTAAAGAAAGATGTAGAAGATAACACTAAAACATGCCATATTTAAGGTAATTTGGCTTTAATACAGTCTGACTTTGAGGGTATGGTTTTAATGACCTGTTCTATATATTCCTTAGTTGAAAATATAAGAAACTCACCTTGTCAGCCTGTCTCCTAGAACAGTGGTCCCCAACCTTTTTGGCACCAGGGACTGGTTTCGTGGAAGACAATTTTTCCACGGACGAGGGGCGGGGTGTTGGATGAAGCTGTAATGCCAGCGATGGGGGGGATGGTTCAGGCGGTAACGTGAGCGATGGGGAGCGATGGGGAGTGATGGGGAGCAGCAGATGGAGCTTTGCTGGCTCACCCGCCGCTCACCTCCTGCTGTGCGACCCAGTTCCTAACAGGCCGCAGACCCATGCTGGGCGTTGGGGACCCCTATCCTAGAAGATGGGATTTAAATGCCAGATGGATAGCTGGTCTATTAATAGGCAAAAAGATTTGACTGTAAGTCAGCTGAGGAAATGTGAAATATTTTTGTAAGCTACCCTACTCTCAACTAGAAATTTAAAAAACTTACATTAAGGTCATATATTTCCTTATAGTTATTATCATCTGTTCTTTTTTTTATCATCTATTCTTGATTACATTTTCTGATAAAGACATCCCATTCAGGTGTGCCTCATTGAAAGTATTTGTTAAGAGCTTGAGTAGGTTTTGCAGATCTTAGCTCTTAAGAAGAGGTGTTTACCTTGAGGGCCTTCCTTCATCATTGCCTGATTATTGGACCACAGGTGGGTGGATGGGCTTAGCATTAGACCTCTGTTCTTGGAATGATGAACTTGCTACCACTTTATCAAGAGAACTAAGACCCCTTCCCCAAGGGTCTGCTGTATGTGGTACAATAATAATAAGTAATACAATAATTAAGCTGAGAGTGGCTAACAGTGCCTTGTAATAGTAGATGCTCAATCATTATTGAGCATGGGTAGATATCATAGACCTTTCATTTGTTCATGCTATTATTATTTCTTTAATAAACATCATTGAAATATAACATCCATAAAGAAAGTGTATTTATCTGTCCTTCTGTTGTTTGGCATTTAAGTTATATCCAGTTTTTGGCTATTTTGAATAATGCTGCTATGAACATTCTTGTATATGTTTCTTGGTGCACATATCTGTGCTTTTCTGGTGAGTATGATACCTAGGATTGGAATTGCTGGGTTATCTTAGGGTTATCATATATTATTATTGATTTCACTTCCTGGTAAGGATTATATCATAATCTTCCAATGGCATCTCATCTAACTCAGGATAAAAGTTAATGGCCTTGGGCTTGCCTGGTGGCGCAGTGGTTGGGAGTCCGCCTGCCGATGCAGGGGACACGGGTTCGTGCCCCGGTCTGGGAAGATCCCACATGCCGCGGAGCGGCTAGGCCCGTGAGCCATGGCCGCTGAGCCTGCGCGTCCGGAGCCTGTGCTCTGCAGCGGGAGAGGCCGCAACAGTGAGAGGTCCGTGGACAGCAAAAAAAAAAAAAAAAAAAAAAAAAGAGTTAATGGCCTTACAATTACTTGCAGAGCCCTAAACAATTTGGTCCTGACACTAGTCTCTTTCTTGCTGCCTCTACTGCAGCTAAGGTTACCTCCATGCTGTTCATAGAACTTACTAGGCCTGCCTCCCAGTTAGGGCCTTTGCCACTTCTCTTTGCCTGGTAGCTCTTCCTCCAAATATTTGCAAGGTTCCTCCCTTACCTCCCTCACTTGACTCAAATGTCACCTTCTCAGTAAGGCCTTCCCTGACCAGTTAGTTAAAGCTGTAACCCCTCCTTATTACTCTATTACATTCCCTATTATTCTTCTTTGCTTTCTGCTTTTCCATAGCATTGATTTGTTTTTGGTTTCTTCCCACTAGAAAGTAAACTCTACGAAGGCAGCAGTTTTTGTCCATGTGGTTTTTCCTCTTCACTGCTGTATCTGCTGCTATATCAACAGCATGCTAGTTCTAGAAGAGTGCCTGACAAATAAATAGATGCTCAATAAATAGCTATTGGACTAATAAGTCAATGGATGAGAAGAGGAGGCCACGGTGGCCTCAAGCTGCTGTAAAAGAGGCAGAAAATCTGGCTGTTGGTTCCTGCTGTGCCTGTAATTGACTCTGTGACCTTGGGCAAGTCACTGCCAGCTCCCTTGTTTGTCAATGGGGATAATAAACCCTGCCTCTCTCCAGGACTGTTAAGTGGATCGAGATAATGTGGGTGAAAGTGCTTTCTGAAGTTTAAAGTCTTTATCAAAGTAGATATTTCCAATTGGCACACAAGAGGCTCCAAGAAAAATGAGTTAAGATGATAAAACAAATAAGGATTGTATACTGAGAGCATAGCTTTCTTTTCCCTCTTGTGTCTTAGGAAGGTTAGTGCATGTCATAGTTCAACTGCTTCTTACTAATCGATGTGTTTTTCTTCTGAGTAGAGACTGGACTTTGAGGGGTCCTGCAGGCATCTGAGCCTGAAACCTCCACTCATGGGTAGGGCTAGGAATTCTAAAGAAAATCCAGGTTTAGCTTGAATGATGAGAGCAGTAATAAGTTTGTTCATTTACTGAGTGCTCAATATGCCAGGCAAATGGTGTTTTGCGTCTATTAGCTCATTAATCATCATAATGATTTATGTACATCCCTTTGAGGTACTGCTACTACTCTCTGTTTTACACGTAGGGAAAATGAGGCAGAAAAACATAAAGTAACTTCACCAAGCTTGACAGGTAGGCCAGGATTTGAACCCAAATAGTCAGGTTCAGGGCTGTAGTAAATACCTCTCTGCTCTGCTGCCCAAGTTCTAGTAGCCTTCTGGGTGTCTCTGCTATATTGTAGGATGGCACAAGCTAAGTCCCTGACAGGGGAACTTTCCTTCTTGACAAGCTTACACAAGAGGCCAGGACAGAGTGGGTGCTCTCTAAAGCTGCTGGTGAGAACACTGCTGTATACTGTGTAATTATTTGAATTAGAAAGACAGCCATGTACGAAATTGAAAATAAAAACCATTTGAAACATTGTAATACTTTTCAATGGTATTTGTCAGTGGATTAAGTAATTTGATTGGCAGAAAAAAATTATCATCAAAAATGGTAAGTGCAATGGACTGAAACACACCAAATATGTTTAAATATGTGAGTTCATCCTAATAATACAGAAAAAGTCCCAGACTAATTGGTTATCATTGAAGAATGCTAGAGAATTCATTGTTTAAAAAATTGGTAAATAAAGGGAAATAAGAATTTATTCTGTTTTTTTTTTTATATTAATTGTACCACAGGGTAACCAATAGTAGATGGAAAAAGTTTCTTTTTATGGAACTATCTCAACACATAAATGAAGACAGAATAGAATTGGAATATCACCATTTTGCATCCCAAAATGAATGAATGATCTAGGCATTGAGCCTCAACAGTGTTGACATAAGAAAGAGAGACAGACATTATGTGCCTCCTGATGGAAGAGCAGAATTCAAATATGAGGTAGTTTTGCTAAAAAAAATTTGAACTGGAATATGATTAAGCTCCTAGATCCAAAGAATAATTTACAGTAAATACAGTGGACAGAGGAATATGTTAAATAATGCATCAGCAAAGTCCAATCTGTGGGAAATTTTGGAAGACAAACAATCCAATTTATTTAACAAAAACATTGCAGAGAATAAAAGAAAAGGAGGGTGAACCTTTGAATTAAAAGATACTCAAAAGACATATTAGCTGATTGTAATATACATACTTATTTGGATCCTGGTTTGAACAGACAAACTGAACAAAATAATTTGTGACAGTGTTCAGACAATTAGAAATTTGCACATTGACTGAATATTTAATGATATTAAAGTACTACTGTTTTAAAAATAAATGTGATAGCATTTTACTTAGGTTTAAAAAGAGTCCTTATGTTTTAGAGATACATACTGAAATACTTATGGATGAAGTGATATGATGTCTGAGATTTGCTTCAAAATAATATGGGAGGAGGGGATAGATGTGTATGGAGATGAAAACAGATTGGCCGTGAGCTGATAATTATTGAACTGAGTGATGGGTACATCTAATGCTTTAGTGAATGTATGAAATTCTGCATAATAATAGAATGTTCCAAAGTGCTGGCAGAAACTGAAAAATATATTGTGTTTATTTGACTCTTCTTGTGGCTAAAATGAAAAGGCTTGACAATACCTAGATTGGTGAAGATATGAAGCAATTGGAAATGAAATCTTATGCGTTGCTGGTGGGAATGTAAAATCATATAACCACTTTGGAAAACAGTTTGGCAGTTCTGTATAAAGTTAAACATGTACCTACCCTATGAACCAGCTATCTCATTTCTAGATATTTACCTAAAAGAAATGAAAACATATGTCCATAAACAGATTTAAACAAGAATGTTTGTAGCAGCTTTATTCACAATAGCCAGAAATTAGAAATAACCCAAATATCTATTAACAGGAGAATGGGTAAACAATGTGTGGTGTATTTATATAATGGAATACTATTCAGCAATATGTAGGAAAAGACTACTGATAGAAGCAGTAATATGGCTGAATCACACAGACATGATGCTAAAAGACATGAGTAAAAGGAGCCAGACACAGAAGAATCTATAGTGTATTTTTTCTTTTATATGAAGTAGTGATAGAAATCAGAAAAGTGGTTGCCTCTGGGAAGGGGCTTTGACTGAGAAAGGCAGGAGAGATCTTTATTGATGTGGTGGTTACAGGGGTGTATATGTTTGTCAAAATTCATTGACCTGTTTACTTATTATCTGTACGTTTCACTGTGTGTAAATTATACTTCCATTTAAAAATATTAAATAAAAATGGGATCAGTAAGTGGTTCAAGCAACCCCTTGTCTGGTATGAGGCATAGAGGCAAAGCTGTCTGTTGTTCTAGCACAGCTGCTACATCTTCAGCCTGGCTCAGGCTCAAAGTTTTGGTTCAGGCTCAAAGTTTTCTTTCTCAGAGTAATTGGTCAACTTGGCCCCCCCAAAACAGTCATTTAACAGTTTGGTTCAGTTCTAGCTGAAGGTCAAAGGCAAGCGATTTTTGGGTATCTCTGTGATCAGCAGAAACTAGACAATGTGAGGCACAAACATTAGAGGTCTGGAGTTGGGAGCCGGAGGCTGGGCATTCAGTTCAGCTGTGCTAGTATCTGGCTAGTGTTTGTCTTGCCATGGACAAGGCACATCACTTTTCTGGATCTCAGTTTCTTTCTTCCCCAAATGAAGGAACTGTGTAGAACTGTCCTTGGGGCACCTGTCAGATCTAACATTCTGAGATTCTGTAGAACTTTATCTTTCCTACAGAGCCTTGCCTGGAGTAGTCTAGAAATTCCCAGACTGAACCCAACTTTTTCTCTAAATCTGTTCCTCTTCCTGCATTCTTTTTCTCAGCTTCTCAGTACCACTATTGTACATTCATTCCGTCTGCAGACGTTTATTGAGCCCGTGGTGGGTTCCAGTGACTGCTCAGTGAACAAAGAGGCCAAATCTCTGCCCTGAAGAACCTCATATAGTCTAGTGGGGGGAAATAGATGGTAATAGAATTGTATAATGTGTTATAAGAGCTATAGAGAAAGACGTAGCTGGGAAGGAGGATAGGGAATGTTGGTAAGGATGATGTAGTTTTAATAGGGTGGCCAAGAAATACCTCACTTGGGAAGTGACACTAGGTAGATACCTGGAAACTGTCCCTAATCCACCCCTTTTGGACACACCCCACACCATGCCCAACCATCTTTTGAGCCTTCCAATTTCACCATGTAATAATATTTCTCAACTTAATTTCTTCCCCTAACTACTAACACTCAGGTTCAAGCCCTTATCATCTCCTCTCTGGATTACTACTGTAGTCTCCTAACTACTCCCTGCCTCCTGTCTTGTCTCCTGAAATAAATTTTCTACAAAGCCATGCCAGAGTTATCTGAAAGACGTATCTGACCAGGTCATTCTCCTGCTTAAGACCCAACAATGGCTCCCTCCTGCCAGCCAGGTAAAGCCCAGATGCCCTTATGAGGCATTTAAGCCTTTTGTGGTCTGGCTCCTAGTGTCCTCTCCAGCCCCATCTCTCACCCATGCTAGCCTTGACAGCTCTGTCCCAAAGTAGAAGTTCCCCCTCCACACACAACAAAACACAACACAACACAACACCAGAGTGCTGATGTCTCTCTTTACATGCCAGTGTAAGTCCTATTTTTATTTTAAGATCCATTTTATTTATTTTATTTTACATTTTGGCTGTGCCTCACAGCTTGCAGGATCTTAGTTCCTCGACCAGGGATCGAACCTGGGACCACGGCTATGAAAGCGCTGAGCTCTAACCACTGGACTGCCAGGAAATTCCCTTAAGATCCATTTTAGTAATCACTTCCTCCAGATGATTTCCAAATGCTGCATCTTAGCCCACGTTGACTGCGTGCCCCTCCTCTGTGGTCCCATGACACCTTGTATACATCTTTTTTTAAATCACTTTATTTGCCACATTGTTCTAAAATGATCTGGAATGGCTCTGTTTCCCCTACTAGATTATGAACTTCCTGAGCATAGGACCATGTCTTATTCATTTCTGTAATCTTGGCTGCAACCAAACATAAATCAATGACTTCATTTGGGTTCTGATTCTCCCAATCCCTCCCCTTCACTGATCGCAGTAAACCAACCATGATGATTTATGACTTGTGACTGAAAGACAGAGATGGGAAATAGTCCCATTTCAAGGCTGATTTCAACTCAAGTTAATTACCAGAGAGTTACAGATTCTTAGACTTAGGAGAGCAATTCCAGGTAATCTAGTTCCACTACCCACCTGGCACTTGGAGGCCCTTCTTCAACATTTCTACAAGTTGTCGGGTTATGGAGTCCTTCAAGTGTGGTGTAATGGTGCTAGGAGTGTGAGGAAACCTCAGTTCACTGGAGGCTTCCTCTTTCTACCCTCCTTTTTCAGGATGTTCTGTGAGAAAATAATGAAGTAAGAAGTTATTTGTATTAGAACACACGTCTCTACGTACATGTACACACACATACACAGGATACGTTTAAATCTGTAAATTACCTAAGATGATGAACAGAAGGCTATTACCTAAAATGTTAAACATAAGTTAAGGACTGAGATAGTACTCAGAGAGAAGATTATTTGTAATTTGAAGTTAAAACCATCTGTCAAATCAAGAGGTTCAGAGTCAAAAGCCTATGGGTAGGTAGGTAGACTCCATCGATGGACAGCAGGGGACAAGAACCCACCTGGGCAAGGGACTGCCAGCTGGAACCGGCACTCTGGGCACCAGTCTAGCTCTACAAGAAGAAGAGGGGACTGAGCTTGAAGCAGAAGCTTCAGGTACCACTTTGTCCCAGAGTTTTGTGAGGTACACCTTACTAACTTATGCATATCCGAGTTGAACTCAATGTGCTCGAGCTGCTTATGCTTGCATTTTACAATTTTACATGAGTGAAGAGGTTCTCTCTCCTTATTTATTTATTTATTTTTGCTTGCTCGTCTTGTAGGAAATAGAGATTTATCTGTGGGTGGGCAGAATAACAAACTCAAATAATTCTTTAAATTCTGTCTTTGCCACTTGTTCTTAATTCTAAGTAGTTTGGGAGTAAAAGCTATTACAAAGAAAGGTATTAAAATGTTTAAAAGTGGAAAACTTACTTTGTCCAGAAGTCGTTCAGTCCATCCTGGTATAGCCTCTTTGGTGGCTATTCCCTTGGTTGAGTTGAAGTCTGTCTTTCTATGGCTTCCACTCATTGACCCTAGTTCTAACCCAGGACCACATGGAACAAATCCACATCATCTGTCACATTATGGTCCCTGAATATCCTGAGGCAGTTTGCTTGTGAGATCAGAAGTCACTGAACTCATGAACATTGTGTGCTTAGTTAGCACAGTGCTGGCTCATGAGAGCGCCTCATAACTAGTAGTTGTTATTATTTGTTGTACTATCACACTGCCTGGGAACCATTTCTTCCTTCATAAGCCAAGCCGTTTTAGGAAAGTCATTCACTGATGTCATAGAATTAACCAAAACAGAGGTCCCCACTTAATTACATCAATAATTTTACTGTAAATGTCAGGCACCAGGGTGCTGGGCAACTGGAGATGTCCTTCCTCTACCCTCCACTACCTGCACCTTACCTTCATTAAGCAGCAAATCATCCTTGAAGACTTGGCTCAAGTTATTTCCTCTTTGAATCTCTTTCCCCCCATCCAAGGAGAAATGACCACTCCATTTCTTCCCTTGATTTGAGACTGAATACTGTCTGTATTTCTTTTTGATTCCCCTCATTGCCCCCCACTACCTAGAATACTGAACTACTCTTAGAATCTGTGATGTCAAGCAGAATGCCTGGAACACAGCGTGTGATAAATATTTATTAAAGGAATGATAACATTTGGAGGTATCAGGTTATACAATATTTATTCACTCAATATTCATGCCATATTATCTTTACTTAAGTAAAAATACTTTTCCAATCATGTCACTTAGAGATCATTTCACCCACTGCTTACCCACCCACCCACTGGGCCACCAGTCTCTTGCCTCTCTCTTCAGCAATGATGAGGTGGATATCTTTTCCTTGGGGAAGAGAAATCCGTATTTTGTTGCCTTTGCCAGTAACAAAAATGTTGGAGACCCAGGTGGCAAAGTTGTTGCCATTGGCATCTTTCACAGGAACCACATCAAAAGAACCAATGTGTCTCTCTCTGTTGGTGATCATACCAGTTCTTCCCAGGTTAACACCTCTGGTCACCAGACACAGGGTACCAGCGTCAAACTTGAAGAAGTTGGTGGTTTGCCACTTTCCAAACCAATCTGAATGGTGTTGTTCACTTTGATGAGGGAATCAGGGTAGCAGATTGTGGAAGCATTATGGGTAACCAGATGAGGGATTCCTTTTGTGCCCACAGAGATCTTTCTCACTTTGCACAACTTGTACTTGGCCTTCTTAAGTGTAATACGATGAACAGCTAAGCCACCCTTGGTGTCATAGATCAGATGGAAATTCTCTCAGTCTAGTCAATGCTGATGATGTTCATAAATTCAGCAGAGTAGGTTATATCATTTCGGACCTTGCCATCAATCTTAATGAACTGCTGCATGCAGATCTTTACTTCATCTCCTGTTAGGGCATACTTAAACCTATTCCTTAGGAAAATGATGAGAAGGAGACATTTTCTCAGCTTGTGGAGATTTGTAGATGTACAAGGAGCAAACACACTGACCAGTTTATCCACCATCCAATGCTTTGGAGCTGCTACACTCTTCAGATGCTTCTTGGGACCAAGGTCCATGGCATGAAAAGAGGACCACCTTCTTCCAGTGCATTGATAAAGGAGCTAAGGTAAAAAATTTTTAGAGCTGGCTGGAAATTTTAAAGATTTCTCCATGCCTCATTCCTCCATTTCAGTGGTTCTCAACCTTGACTTCATATTGGAAAGTACTGGGGAGTTTTAAAAACTCCTGAGGACTGAGTCCTACCCACAAAGATTCTCATGTAATTAAAGAATTACATGTGTGTAATTACCTGGAAACCTGGCAGCTTAAAATGGCAACTGATTTATCATGTCTCTGATTCTGAGGAGCAGGGCAGGGCTCAGCTGGGGAATTCCTCAGTTCCAAGCGACATTGCTTGAGGTCACTCAGAGGTAATCAGCTGGAGGTTAGGCTGCTCTGGAGGATCAAAGACAGACTCACTCATATGTCTGGCTCCTGCAGGGATTCTTGGACCGTCAGGATCAGCCAGGTCTGTCAACCAGAGCACCTACATGTGGCCTCTCCTGTGAGGGTCTCAAGGCATAGGGCTAGGACAGCCTCCTCCCCTCCTCCTTCTTATTCCTCTGCCTTTCCCTATTCTATTTTTTTTTTTTTTTTTTTTGGTTCGCGGGCCTCTCACTCTTGTGGCCTCTCCCGTTGCGGAGCACAGGCTCCAGATGCGCAGGCTCAGCGGCCAAGGCTCACGGGCCCAGCCGCTCCGCGGCATGTGGGATCCTCCCAGACCGGGGCACGAACCCGTGTCCCCTGCATCGGCAGGCGGACTCTCAACCACTGCGCCACCAGGGAAGCCCCATTGTGGTTTTGATATACATTTTCCTAATGACTAATGATGCTGAACATTTTTTGATATGCTTATTGGCCATTTGTATATCTTCTTTGGAGAAATGTTAATTCAAGTCTTTTGCCCACTTTTAAATTGAGTTATTTTGTTTTTGTTTTTAAGTTGTATATTTGGACTTCTTACATGCCAGATCATGGTGTTCAGAAAGAGGATTCTAAGAGACCCAGGTGGAAGCTGCAAGACTTCCTATGACTTAGCTTTAGAAGTCCTAGGACCTCACTTCTGTTGTATTTTATAGGTCACACAGGCCATCGAAGTCAGCCCAGATTCCAGGGGAGGGCTAGCAAAAAATGTGTGGCCATCTTTAATCCAACAGAGTACAGTATTAAAATTAACTAAAACAATTCAATTGTTTGAATAACAATAATAATTAATGCTGCTGCAACTTTGGATTAATATGGCTTCTTTTCTTCTGAGGTCTTGAAGTGCTTTCACCCATAAAAACCTTCACCATGAGATTTTTACACATTTTAGAGATCTTTAATTATGATATAGAGCACAGTTACTTGATTTTTAAAGTCACTTAGCTGATTTGCTTTTATAATGATGGGATGAGGCAGGAGACTTGGGTTTCAATTTTGGCCCTGTCATTAACTGGCTAACTGGCCTCTCTTGGGGGATGAGCTAGATGTCCTTTAACTTCTTTCCTAGCTTGGATACAGTATTGTTTTTAAGAAGGAAGATGAATTGATCAAGAATTAGGATGTAGAAAATGTCTAAGTACAGGGCAGTTTGTTGCCTAGAAATATTCCCATGTGTCATTTATTCACTATGACAGAGAAGTAACTTCAGCTTAATGACAATTATTATAATAAGATTTAAAAATAATATCAGCAAACGTACATACACAGTTATGATAGGAGCTGAAGGGGGGCTGAAGAAATGTCTTGGAGCCTTGAGGCAGAAGGGCAAGAAGATAAGACATAGAGCAGTTCACAGGTCAGCCAGGTGCAAAGGAACAAGGAATAGGGCTTATTAGATCAAAGTCTTTGTCTAAGAGTGGTATATAGCAAGAAGATCTGCAAACAATGGCTAAGTCCATAAGACAAAATATGCAGCAATAGGGTAGTGTTGGGGTGAGAAGAAAAGGCACCGAGCATTTGTAGTGTGTGTCTTCTATATGCCAAGTGCAGGGCTGGTTGTTTTATATTGAACTCATTTTAAAAAACATTTTATTGAAGTATAGTTGATTTACAGTGTGGTGTTTAGTTTCTACTGTACAGCAAAGTGACTCAGTTTTATATACACACACACACATACATATATATATATTTTTTCGTATTCTTTTCCATTACGGTTTATCACAGTATAGTGAATATAGTTCTTTATGCTACACAGTAGGACCTTGTTGTTTATCCATCCTATATATAATAGTTTACATCTGCTAATCCCAAACTCCCACTCCTTCCCTTCCACATCCCCCCCACCTTTGGCAACCACAGTCTGTTCTCTATGTCTGTGAGTCTGTTTCTGTTTTATAGATAGGTTCATTTGTGTCACATTTTCGATTCCACATATAAGTGATATCATATGGTTTGTCTTTCTCTCTCTGACTTACTTCACTTAGTATGATAATCTACAGATCCATCATGTTGCTGCAAATGGCATTATTTCATTCTTTTTAATGGCTGTATACTGTGCTCATTTGATTTTCACAGGCAACTGCGTGAGTAAGCATTACTTTCCCCTACTTCCTGTTTTACAAATGAGGAAGCTGATGCTCAGCATTCTGCGCATGGTCCCACAGCTAAAGGCCTTGGAGATACCAAAGGTCATGTTTTTCCTGCATCAAGCTGCCTGCAATAAGCCAAGACACCATATTTACAGGAGAACACTGTTTGGAAAAAATTCTTACTAGTAGACGCAGTCTTCCCAACCTTAGAATGTAATCACCATCAGTTTTATAGCTCCTCTTTGAAAGTGAAGAGAATATATCCTCTCAAGCTTGATTTGGAGGATCACTCACTAGCTGTTTCTGATTACTTGCAAAGTTCTCCACTATCATCTGATTACTTCATGTAGAGAAAAATGATCCTTAATGGAAGAGATAATTTTATTAATTTAAGTAAGTTAGTTCTTTTAAAAGTATGAAATTTATGGGTGGATCTCAAGGACATTTGTACTGAGTCTTAAGCAGATGAGTTTCCTGTTCTTCCCCTATGCGGAGAGAACCCCTGCTTTGTATTCATGCAGGATCTCAGGCCCATAGGTTTTCATAGCTCTCCCCTAGGGCAAGGGGCTTTTATTTCTACCCTTTTCCCAGAAGCGGTGGATCTTTGCCTGGGTCCCTTCATGGCAGGCTTTGCTACTCTCTTTCTGCCCCTTAGCTTCTCAAAGCCTTTGCTTTATATGAGAGAAGGTTGTGGGGAAGTGGGCTGTGATCAGTGGGAGACGATCATTACCTGCAATACCTGAGCCCCCAAAGGGGACTCTCTCCTTCCTCCTGCTCTTCCCCCAATCTTTCTTGTGATCACCTGGTGGATAAGAGCTTGGGAATAAGTGCAATGTTCCTTGAAGAAGTCTGGGGTTCCCGTTTATTCTAAACTGATACACCAGCCCACATTTGGCCTTTAAGAATTTGTTAAAAGTTTAGCTGTTTTCTTCTTACCTACCTTAATGGTGGCCAATCCTTCCTTCCATGCTGTGCCAAAGGTAAATTTTATATGTTCTCTTTTTTCCTTGGAGGGCTTTTTAACTCTTTGGAATTTAGTTCATTTAGTGGCCTTGTGTACTCAGGTCTCTAATGGATTCAAAATATTATGATTTTGTAGATTGTCTGGGTTTTTCTTGTTCTTAGGGTAAGAGTGATGTTCTCTTGAAGCTTTATAGATCCTAAGCAGAAGTGGAACTCTAGATGGTATTTTAAAAATCCTCTGTATTATGGAAATTTTCAAACATTTAGAGAGGTAGAGAGAAAAGTACTCACCACCCAGCTTCTGCAAGAATTTATCACTGACATTCTTCCATATCAATACTTACACATCTACTTCATTGTTTTTAGTAGCAGAATAGTATCAAAATACTTTAGTTTACATAACCATTTCCACACTGATGGCTAGTTATCTCTAATAATAATATTGCATCAAACATTTTTTCGTACATGTTTCTTTGTGTTCCAGTTTATTATTTGGGATGGATTCCTAAAAGTGAATTCAATGGGTCAAAGGTTATGCATATTTTACATTTTGATAATGTCAAATTATTGTTAAAGAAATCTGTACCAATTATATTCCCACCAAACATTGTATGAGTGGCACCAAAAATCTTTACGTAACTTAAAAATCTGAAGCTACTCACTCTAAAGAAAATGATAAAGCAATTAAGTTTCCAGTTTGATCTTGAAAGACATTCTCACCATAAAAGCCTATTTGTCATTGAAAAAGAAGGAAGTAAATATTGGTCTTTATTCTTTTAGTCTAGTATTTACAGCTGAAGCTATTTGCTATTTAAATGCAATTCACCAAAATTTAGTGCTTACCACATGAACAACACTTCTGTTTTCTATTAGCTCCCTATCCTTTTATATCAGTGACTTTAGTAATGGCTCTGATGATGTAGCTCATAAGTAAAGAATGTGCGTAACTCTTGGCATTAAAGGAAAAGTGGCTAAATGACATTCTGTAGCTTCCAGTTTAAAAAAAGAGAAAAACATCAAACACAGATTTGCTTAAATTCTTATACTTCTGATTATTTTAAATTCTAGCACCTCATATGTAAGTTTTTTTCATTCAAAAATATTTATATTTAGATCCTATAGTATGCAAGTGTATTCTGCTATGTACTGAGAAGAGTAAACATTAGCTATGGTTCCTTTTTCTAAGAACTTTTATACATATACTTATGTATTTTTTTTTTGTGGTATGCAGGCCTCTCACTGTTGTGGCCTCTCCCGTTGCGGAGCACAGGCTCCGGACGCGCAGGCTCAGCGGCTATGGCTCACGGGCCCAGCCGCTCCGCGGCACTTGGGATCTTCCCGGACCGGGGCACGAACCCATGTCCCCTGCCATGGCAGGCGGACTCTCAACCACTGCGCCACCAGGGAAGCCCCCTACTTATGTATATTTAGAGGAATCTATCCATCTATTCATCCATCCATCTAGTCATCCACTATTCCTTCAATGAACATGTGTCTCTAGTGTCTATTCTGTTGTAATAATGCAGTGGGAACTCAAAGTTGAATAAAAGATGGTCCCTGTCTTTAAGGAAGGACAATCAGTGAGAGAAATAGACGTGCTCATGTCTTACTAGGGGATTAGAGAAGGCTTTCCAAGAGAGGTGGAATTATAGATGTTTGAAGAATATATAGGATTTCAACAGACAGTGTAAGAGACAGATGAGTCCAGGTTGAGGAAATATATGTTGGGCAAAGGCATGAAGGTGCAGAAGTGCATTGGAGAACAGGTTGGAAGGGGAGGTTGAGTGATACAGCAGATGCTGAAATTGAAATTTGAAAGAAGTTGGCTAGGATCAGTTAGGATAAATAGCATCATTGTGGGTAACAATGGTTAGAGAAGAATTTGTGGAGAAGGAGGAAGTACTTCCTAGGCAGACTATAGGGGGAAAAAACACCAGAGAAAACAATATGAGTGTAGCTTTGAGTTGACCAGGAGCCTAGTGTTCTTAGGGGGAAAATGAATGGATATATGTTGGAAACCGGAAGTGCCTAACATTGTATCACCTTCTTTCCTGCTTCAGGGTTTTCACATGGGCTATTTTCTCTGTCAGGAATCCTCTTTACCTATAACAGAGTGCTTTTGGTCGCCATTAATAAAAAACCCAAGACAAATGGACCAGAAGCTGGTTTGGTCTTCAGTTCATAATACTATCAGGGCTCTGTTTCACTGTGATAATTCTGGTTCTTCCCTCTCCTGTGTGTTGGCTTTATTTTCAAGCTGGCTTTTCTCATGGTAGAGAGACGGCTGCCACTAGCTGCCAGGCTACATGTTCTTGTTTACATCCAGGAAGAGAAAACAGCTCTTTCCCTTTCACCTTCAAACAGAAGCTCTGACTTTCATTCCGATTAATCCAACTTGGGTCACATGCCCGTGATGAACCAATTACTTCAACCTGAATGAAGTCTGGCATGAACTGCTTGGCTTAAGCTAGTCCAACTCTGAACCAATCACTATGGCAAGAAGATTTGACTGGACCAATCTGGGCCCAGTCCTTCAGATGGGGGAGGGCTCTATACCAGCCCAAACCTGTGGCTAGTGTACTATGTGTGTAGGGGTATGCGGGGTGAGGAGTATGGAGAGAAGCAATCACAAAGTCTACTGCATTGCTCCACTAGATTACCTAGCTGACTCATATTCTTTCTTTAGTTCTTACCTTAAATGTCGGGTTTGCAGAGAGGCTTTCCCTGATCTCTCAAACTAAATTAGAATCTTCCTCGTCTAAAGCATGGACCCCTCTAATTTTCATAAAACGTATCACCTTTAAGTGATACACCTATTTGTGCATTTATTTGTTAAAAGTCTGGTTCCTCCACTAGACTCTAAGCTATATATGAGAGCAGGGACCTTGAATTTTTCTTAGCGTAGGTCCCTAGCTGGCACATAATAGGCACTCTATGAAAAAGTGTGAAGTGAATGAATGGATTCATCTCAACTCCTATTCAATAAGGAGAAATCTTACTTTGATCAGCTTCAAAATTGCTATTGTACAGGCAGGGGAAGCATAAAAGTGAAATTAAGCTTAGAGCTTTGTTACAATGTGATCAAAAACTGATAAGTATCACCTGCAACACATAAGGTATTCCAAGAATTACATGGTTTAAAAGACTCACTGTTATTGTAAATGACACTGTCAAATGCCAGTTTTGCATAAAAAGTCTTGTCATTTGTAATAATATTCGTTCCTACTTCCTTTTATAATCAAGGTTATATCTCACAGCAGAGCAAATTTTAAATACACTTACACAGACCAGAACTATCTTGCTTTTCTTATAATAAATTATCTGCATCAGAAATGCACAATCAGGGCTTCCCTGGTGGCACAGTGGTTAAGAATCCGCCTGCCAATGCAGGGGACACGAGTTCGAGCCCTGGTCCAGGAAGATCCCACATACTGCAGAGCAACTAACCCCGTGTGCCACAACTACTGAGCCTGTGTTCTAGAGCCCGCGAGCCACAACTACTGAGCCCACGTGCCACAATTACTGAAGCCCACGCACCTATAGCCTGTGCTCCACCACAAGAGAAGCCACCACAATGAGAAGCCCACACACTGCAACGAAGAGTAACCCCCACTTCCTGCAGCTAGAGAAAGCCTGCACGTGGCAATGGAGACCCAATGCAGCCAAAAATAAAATTAAAAAAAAAAAAAGAAATGCACAATCGTGGAACCAGGGCTATAAAGAGGCTTTTATATGTGCTAAAGAAATGATTATAAGCCAGTAGAACTGCTGTCATTCAAAATATACATTTTGACTCCTGACTGTTTCAAAATTTATTTTCATATTAATTTTGGTACAGTTTTCAATTAGAGGGATTTAGGAAAAATCAAGTTTCAACAGTTTGAAATATTCATTTCATGAAGTGTAGGTCTACTCTATCTATCAAACCTCAGCATCTGGTTAAAGATGTTTGGAAAATCCACCTATAGAGCATTTATAAAATTTGGTCAAATTAATTGGACAGCCTTAACATTACTATTTTCTCTGCTTTCGGTGGGAATTCTCATAGTTGTTTTGGTCCTGAATAAACACTGAAGTGTTTTCATGACCACACTAACTAGTTATTGATTTTATCACTTTTTAACATAAACATATTTTTGCATTGTTATGCAGAAACAACCAAAGTATCGTATGTTTAGACTCCTATTAGAATATGTGAAGAAATTTATATTTAATTTGATTTCATCATAGTCTTTTATCCATTCTTAACTTATTCTGGGTTTATAGGGCCTGAAATTTTCAACCCAGTAGTAGTAATATGGAAATTAAAGATTTAAGTAGTATTTGTTCCATAGGAAATCTAAAATCAGTGTTTGGTAGGGTGGATGTGGGCTAATCTATTTAGTATAAAAACTTTACTTTGTTAGGCAATCTCTGGGAGTAGCACTCATTCGAGAAAATAAATTGTCAATTCAAATCATCTCCTCCTCCCCTTCACCCATTATTTGCCCTTATTGACTACTGATTATTTCTTATATATGACACTGATTAAAATTTATAAGAATCTCATTATATGAAGAAATAAAGAAAATATGTACAATTAAAGAACTAAAAGGTCCTCACTTGACAACAAGGCATATTTGTTAGATCATGCAAGACACAGGTAAGATGGATTTTTATGTGGCTTCAGGGTCTATTGACATTTTCTTTTGTGGGTCACATTTACATCACAGTCTTATTTTGTTCTGCTCTTGAAAACATTTTAGACATGTTTGAAATCATTACACCCTTCACAAAACTGAAACAGGAAATAGGCTTTTCTATGAAATATTTCATTTTTTGAGAAGCTCCTGGCTGTTTCCCAAATCTAAGTTGGGTTTTTAATATCCCACTAAGAAAACCAGCTCGCCCTGGTGAGATGAAAATAGACAGTAGGCCAGCTGTGTCCCAGTCCTATTTCAACAGGAGCTTGGGATGACTGCCCAAGATTTCCGTGTCTCCGTTTCTTCATCTGTAAAATGCTTTGTAGAGGTGCTCGGTGTTTGTTGAATGAATGAATGAAATAATAATAACCAACACTTACTGAATGCTCACCACAGGGGCTAGGCACTTTACACACATTATCACACCGAAGCCCTATGAAGTAGATGCTGTTATTAACTCTATTTTATAGAGGAGAAAGGAGCTTAATTAACTGGTCCAAAGTCACACAGCTAGCAATGTGTGAAATTTGAATCCAGGCCATTTAAACCCAGTGCCTGTGTTTTAAACATGCTACGTCTGAGTCTTGCCCAGGTTCCAGGAGCAGAACATCAGCTAAAGGCAACTAACAGCACCCCAGCTATCCTCTGCCTTGTGAACCCATGTCTGTGCTGTGTTGTGTTACACCACAGAAGAAGAATTTGGCAGGGCTGGAATCTCTCACCATGTGGTGTCAGTAATTTTGGGTGCAGAGAAACTCCTTTACCTTTTGTGTCTTGAAGATTGCATAACTAAGATCCTTCTAAACCAAAGAGACAGAGTAATTGACCTCAAAATATGTACTGCCCTTTGATCCGTCTGGAGGTAAGTGAGGAACAAACAGCTAAGTAATACTGCCATCTCTTTCAGTAATCTCAATATAACACTCTCAAAAAGAAATTCGACACCTGGCAGAACAAATGGCCAATGGATGCTTCAGTTCCAGATGGTGGTGGTTGGAAATTTGGAGAAGGAGACCCCACTACAGTTTATCGAAGACACAGAGTATCCTAATTAATATTTAGAAAGTCTATACTTGGACATGGAGGTTGAGTTTATATGACTCTGAAAACCTTCATTTCATTTTGAAAACAGTCAGTGCCACAGAGTGACCTGACTATGTGTAGTTTGAGATGAGATTCTACACTTTTCCTTATGGCTTAGAAATACATTTTTGTTTTGGAATCCTATTGAAATCTGATTTATATAGTGACCACATTCTGGGGCATAAACTGAGTATTTTACCAAGCTGAAGTTAAGTAAGAGTGACTCCAGTCGTGGGTGTCAAGCGTGTGCTGAGGCAGAGCTAACCCTGTATGTCTTGAACAAAATTGGAGATGCTGCTGCACGTGTGAAAGGTCAAGGGGAACTCACAACCTATTAGGTCAGGAATGAGAAACAGATAGCACAACCAAGCAAATCTGTATCTTTCCTAATCTATTTTTTAAATTTCTTTTAAAAAATTCAGTTTGGCTGAGAGGAAGAGAACAGAGAGACTACCCCAATGTACAAATAGGAGAGAGAGGCACGGAGTGGAGGAGAGAACTGTAAAGAAAACAGAAGTGGATTTTTGTTTTCTTAACCAGAATCACATACCTAAAGAGACTAATGCTTCATAAACTCTCAAAAGTACTTATCAAAACACAGAACACATTTTAAATGCCCAACTCTGCAAAAACAAACCCCCCCCCCCAAACTATTAAGACTGTGATATAAGCCAGTAGGCAGCAAAATACTCTGTTAATTTTGGAAGCCTACCTTATGTCATTGGAACACAGCAGAACGCTGTTTTAATGGCTCTCTTAACGTACCCTGCGGTGTTTTGAGTGTTGGATGACACAGTATCTTTCTGGTGTAATTGTGCATTTCCTTGCTTCCTTTCGTTTCTATCTGTCAAAATAGAAGTATTCTAATGTTATGCATATATATATATATATATATATATATATATAAATTTAATGGTTGATAATGGAACAATTTAGTCTGCTCCAAACATTTTTAAAACTCGAAGCAAAGCATACATAAAATATTTTTAAATGTTTCCATAGGAAACTTTAAAAACAGTTTTCTGTGTTAATAATTTAGCTTCTAAATTAGATTCAGGGAGAGAGGTTTTTTTTTTTTTTTTTAAACATCTTAATTGGGGTATAATTGCTTTACAATGGTGTGTTAGTTTCTGCTTTATAACAAAGTGAATCAGCTATACATATACATATGTTCCCATATGTCTTCCCTCTTGCGTCTCCCTCCCTCCCACTCTCCCCATCCCACCCTTCCAGGCTGTCACAAAGCACCGAGCTAATATCCCTGTGCCTTGTGGCTGCTTCCCCCCAGCTATCTACCTTACTACGTTTGTTAGTGTGTATATGTCCATGACTCTCTCTCGCCCTGTCAAAGGGAGAGAGGTTTTAAGGTGGTTATTCAAACCATGTACAATGCATAATTATTAAAATGGATGTAAAAAATAGAAGTAACTAGCTCTGAAGAAATGAGTTAAATTATGTAAAAAACCCAGTAAATGGCATTAAACCGTTAACTTGTAAAACTGAGTACCATAAATGTTAAATGTACATTTAAGATATCTTAGCACAATAACCTGTATTTACGGAAAGTACTTTTCCTTGTAGAAAATATCTGAAGAGCTGCACTTTAATCACTTAAAATACATTTATATGCATTTAAAATGATGTGTTTGTGGAATCAAAATCTATTAAGAAAACATCTGAATGTTCGATTATATATGTAATTTATTTATTAGGAAAAACTGAAAAAAAAAGATGAAATTGCTTAGCACACTTTAAGGCAATATTAATACTACTGAACTCAAGAATAAGGACAGAGGTCTTACTCATAACGTTGTGTAGGCGAAGATTGTCTTCCCTTCTCTCCACGGGTCCTCTTATTTCCACATTAAACTTAAAGGAAATTCCTTTTTAAAAGAACTTGAGGATAATGAAATATTATGATTAATTTAATATTCTGAGTAATGAAGACATTGCCACACATATGAAACTTTTAATCCTGGATCATACATTTCAAGGAAATAATAAGATGACTTTAATACTGAGACTAAGTCAAACATAACTACTGCGTTGTGCTTCAGAAGGCACTTTCATCTTGTGGAGTTGTAGGGCCATCTATAGGAACATGAATTATTGCCTATGACTACAAAGAACTCTGGTTATTTCAGTCTGGCTAGATAGGAGCTTATGGTTTTTGCTTCAATTCTCCTTTTGACTTCATATAAATTAAACCTTAAGTAAAATGGTTTTTAAAACTTAATGGTCTTTTTACAGTACAATAGACTACTTCTTATGTTAGATGTTTTCTTCAAAACTAAAAGTCATGAAAGACTTGCAGTAACTTAAGTCCTATTTGTTAATTTACTTCTGATTTAATATACTACATTATCAACTAATATTAAAATATAAAATATAATATATATACTACATATATTAAGTCAGAAGTAAAAGTTTTTATCTATCAGGAAAATCAATGGAAAATTACATTTATAATGTGCATGACAGCATAATGCCCCAATTTAAGAAATAAGTTTAATTGGGACATCAGTGAGGGAGCATATCCTTTTGAACTTTTCAATTTTTGAGACTATGTACATGTATTACTGTTTCAAAAAAAAGAAAACAAAACAATATTTTATTAGGCTAGAATGGGGGCAATAATCTTCTATTATTGTAGCGCAGGTAAAATGGCTTTTTCGGCCTTTAAAAATTTTTTTATTGGAGTATAGTTGATTTACAATGTTGTGTTAGTTTCAGGTGTACAGCAAAGTGAATCAGTTATACATATACATATATCCACTCGTTTTTAGATTCTTTTCCCATATAGGTCATTACAGAGTATTGAGTAGAGTTCCCTGTGCTATACAGTAGGTCCTTATTAGTTATCTATTTTATATATAGTGTTGTGTATACGTCAATCCCAATCTCCCAATTTATCCCTCCCTCCCCCTTTGCCCCTGGTAACCATAAGTTTGTTTTTTACATCTGTCATTCTATTTCTGTTTTGTAAATAAGTTTATTTACACCTAAAATGAAGTACTTTGCAGAGTGAGAATTATAATTTTTCTCCATTCTCTCTCATTACTATTTTCTGGTATTACTGTTTGACTTTCAGCTACTAAGTATGGCTATTTCTTTAAAACGTAGTAAAAATCATTCATCTTATGAGAACATTGTGACTCAGATTAAAGAATCCTGAAAAAGTCCTTTAATGTTTAAAAACAAATGTATTATGTTAAAAAAGCATTATTATGTTGAGTTTAGAAAAATGTGCTGAGAGGTCAGTTTCACAGTGGTTCTTTCAAAGAAATTTGACGTTTTCCTTATTGGAATATGTAGAAAACAGGTAGATGGCTGCAGGGGAGTTTATTTTCCCAGCTGACCTAATAAAACCACATAAATATCCACTTATGTTTTATTCATGGGAAGACACAGGACATGTACATTATTGATGATTTAACCTGGAGTTTAGGACAAAAGGTAGAATCCAATAATCTGGTGTTTCTGTGGAATTGTGAAGGCAAAATAATATTAAATACTTGATTTATTGTGCCAGAAGTTGAGATTTGGAAACTGATGACATCTCATCAATTTTTTTTTTTTTTTTTTTTTTTTTATGCGGTACGCAGGCCTCTCACTGTTGTGGCATCTCCCGTTTCGGAGCACAGGCTCCGGACGCGCAGGCTCAGCGGCCATGGCTCACGGACCCAGCCGCTCCGCGGCATGTGGGATCTTCCCGGACCGGGGCACGAACCCGTGTCCCCTGCATTGCCAGGCGGACTCTCAACCACTGCGCCACCAGGGAAGCCCCTCATCAATTTTTTTAATTGACCACCAGGCAGCCTAAGTAATGGCAGTCACATAATTCTCATTTGGCTATGTCTCCAAATTTATTAGTAGTTTTTAATAAAAATATTCTATAGACTCCACTAATGAGACGATTTTGTAAGATAACTCCTTATCTGCCTAGAGAATCTTGCTTGGTTCCAAATGTTTAGCTAAGTACATATCATAGCAATAGTTCATTTTTATTGAGTGCTTACCATGTGCAAAACATTTTACGTGAGTTATCCCATTTAATCCTCACAAAAATCCTTATAATGTCGGCAATATTATTATTTGTACTTTACCAATAATGAAACTGAGACTCAGAGAAGCTAAGAAACTTGCCCAAGAACCTGTTCATATATGTCAGAAATGGTATTAATTCAGGTCTGTCTGAGTCTAAAATCTGATCTCTTTCTATTATGCTATCATCAGACTCCAGATCTTAAGTTCATAACCAATTACATAGACAATATTTTGTTAAAAATGCATAAATTTATTAAAGATTAAACACCTCTCAGGGCTTTGACAAATTGTCTTTTATTCATTGCATTAACAGATGGGCCGCCTATTTCTTCTGAGGGTTAGTTTTGTTCCTGTACATCACTAATTCCGTTTTATGATCTATTGTTCCTTTTATATTTTCCAGGATTAGATTCTAACCTGTACTGTGATGTTCCAGATCTTTAAAAGTGACTTACATTATAAAGTATTTCACATTTCTAGTTTCTTGCTGATTTTGGGGGGAGTCATTTTCTTTACATCATTACACAAGATTCTCTTTTTTTTTTTTTTTTTTTTTTGCTGTACGCGGGCCTCTCACCGCTGTGGTCTCTCCCATTGCGGAGCACAGGCTCCGGACGCGCAGGCTCAGCGGCCATGGCTCACGGGTCCAGCCGCTCCGCGGCATGTAGGATCTTCCCGGACCGGGGCACAAACCCGTGTCCCCTGCATCGGCAGGTGGACTCTCAACCACTGCGCCACCAGGGAAGCCCCAAGATTCTCATTTTTATCCTTACACCCTTCTGTGATAAGGAACTAAATGTTAGGAAATGCTTCGGTCTATAAGATACTACTCATTTAAAAAGAATTAAAATCTGAGTTTGTTTTCACAATAAAATGATCAGTAATGCAGAGAAACTGCTTGTGATGAAGAAAGTAAATAAAAATAATAAAACAGCAATTAAATTTTACAGCATCATCCCTGGGTACTTCCCCTTAAAATTTCTACTGCATTATTTTGCACTGATTCATCAGTCACTGTCACTGTTCTACAGTTTCATACACTCCTCTTTTGTCATCTCAACTATTTTATATTTTCACTGGAACATCTAGGTTTTTGTTTTTGTTTTTTAGATTATGATCCTGAAGATCTTGGTATTATGAATAAATTAGCACTCAATAAATGCCTACTAAAAGAATGCTTGATCATTTATGTGTGAAAGGAAGAATTAACTCCATTAACTAAGAAATAGGATTTATTTATTTCTGAGTCAAAGAAACAAGATGGAATTAATACTTTTTTTTTTTTTTTTTTTTTTTTTTTTTTGCGGTACGCGGGCCTCTCATCGCTGTAGCCTCTCCCTTTGCGGAGCACAGGCTCCGGACGCGCAGGCTCAGCGGCCATGGCTCACGGGCCCAGCCGCTCCGCAGCATGTGGGATCCTCCCGGACCGGGGCACGAACCCGCGTCCCCTGCATCGGCAGGCAGACTCTCAACCACTGCACCACCAGGGAAGCCCAATACATTTTTATAATTCTAAAATTCCAGTGTACTTTCAAAAGCGTGTGCCTCCTTAAGAGCAAACACCAAAGGATTAATTTATCAACAGACTTAGCATTTTCATGGAAAAATCATGAGAAAGAAAAACGTTTATTAAATTTTATTAAGGCAAAGTCTTAGGCTACAGGGTGGGAGTAGATCACGGCTCTCCCTTGCCAGTTTTTTTTTTTTTTTTTTTTTTTGCCAGTTTTTTTAATGGAAGTGGAAAGAGCATAGAAACCTTACAGTCTTTGGGCACAAGAGTATCACACTCTTCCTCAGAAGCTGCTAGAGTTTTGGTGTGTGGGCGTGTTATCCAGGCTACTAGTCCTTCATTAGCAACCCAAGAACGTTGGTTTTACTGTGTAGTTTGTCTTTCTGTGTTAGATTTATTTGCAATCATCTGCCACCTATTATAGGCGCATATTATTTGGATCTCGACAATCTGGACTAAACCTTTTTCCATGAGAGGAAGTGAAGGTATAGAAAGATGAGTGCCAGAGCCCAGAGCATTTTTCTATTTAAATTCAATTTTTTCCCTTCTTGAGTCTGGTTTTGGGATACAAAATAAACACCGGGTGAAGCTAGCAATAAAACTTACCTCTACAGACCCCAGAAAATATTCATGGATTCTACTGGTACACGTTCGATTTATAATTTAGACATAAATTTTGTTTTGGTTGATGACTGAAGTAAGGTCTTCTGCAAAGGACCCAAGATATTCCAGACTCCTACAGCTGCCCCCTCTCACACCACCAAAGTACTTGCTGAATTTCCTGAAGCTGGGACAGCAATTAGACCCATAAAAATGAAGTTCATTAATGAAAGCTAATTGAAAATTAATTCACCGCGACGCCAGGGAAGAGCTTGTATTTAAAATGTTGTGTTGTTAGCGAGCGAGTCTCTCATCATGAGAGCATGGCAAAAGACTTCAGAATGACGCATAGGTTAATGAGGTGGTGAAGCCTCAGAAGAACAAACTCCTGTAACATTGAAATAGCCACCAAGCTTAAAACGGCTGCCTTGCCCCTCCCTCTGCCTTCCCTTTCTGCCTCATTCCACCTACTTGTTTCACCGTCACTGGACAGAGCAGACCCCATGTTGTTATCCCTTCCCCCAACAAGTCTTTCCTAGAAGTGAAATTCCACAGTAATCTCCAAGTTTTGATTACTAACTATGAATTTTGCAAATGCCACTTTATCTACAGACCCTAAGGAATACACTTTTTCATTTTTAAAATACTTATTATGGAACATTTCAAACCTATATAAGAGAGAAAATGAAACCCCCTCACCTGGCTTCAACAGTTAGCTACCAGGAACCTATTTTAAACCATATTTTTGTAAACTTGAAAGAGCAAATATTTAGACTTACAGTATTTTCTTTCTTATGAAATAGATATTGTATCGTAATTAGCTTGCTTTTATTCTTTCTTTCTAATTCATCTAAAAAAATATTTGTTAAAAGTATTCTATGTGCAAGATGAAACTAAGAAGGATGGGGCATTTATTCCTTTTAAAATTCCACCTATATCTCTTCTAAAAAGTCATCTAGGATCCTCTTGAAGCATCTTTATATGCAGATAGTTTCTAATTGTATATTTATATTTATGGATTTTTTTTTATCTGTTAGGTCTCAGCCCTCATTAACATTTGACTGTCTTTTGGGCACTCCAAGTGGGATTGTTCTCCATGAAAATATCTACATACATATTTTCACTTTGCTCTTAACACAATTCATAGCTATGCTAGTATTAAAAATATTGGTAAACCGGTATGTGAAAAAATCTGATGAATCACTGCCTTTCCTCTCTATAGTATTATTTTATTACTTTTGAAAATGATAAATTAAGGGAAGAATTTTGAAGATAAGTCCTTTCTCTCCATTTCGTTGTTACTAGAGTCAATTTGTATTTGCTTTATCGTCTGTTCTTTCAGCAAATCTCATCTCTCAGCTTGTCCAAAATTTATTATGCAAGTATTCAAGCTTCAGTCTCAATCCAAAGAAGATAATAAATACAATCTCTTTGTTATATCTCTTAGAAAGTTTTTAAGAAAGCTATTCAAAACTATCCAACTATTCTAGAAATCTTTAGTACATTCTTCCAAGGTATGGAGTTTCCACATACTTTCACGGTAGAGCAGGGCCCTCTTAAAAATCCCTTCTTTCTTCACATCCTCCTGTGTATGTGAATTTAATTTTTCACTTCTTACAAGTCATTTCAGAACAATTCTGCTTTAGTATCTCCTTTTTAGAATTTCTTTTTATATTTATATTTCCTCCCATATCACATCATTCTGATTTTCTCAACTAAATGGTTTAGGCAAATATGTATTTATGGTATTGCTGTACTGTTAAAATGATTTGAAATAGGAATTTTTTTTTTTTTTTTTTTTTTGCGGTACGCGGGCCTCTCACTGTTGTGGCCTCTCCTGTTTCGGAGCACAGGCTCCGGACGCGCAGGCTCAGCAGCCACGGCTCACGGGCCCAGCAGCTCCGCGGCACGTGGGATCTTCCTGGACGTGGGCACGAACCCGTGTCCCCTGCATCGGCAGGCGGACTCTCAACCACTGCGCCACCAGGGAAGCCCTGAAATAGGAAGTTTTTAAGTGGAAAAAAGGAAACTTGACAGAGTGAAAAGTTAAACAGCCTATGAAAACACCCAGCACTGCCCCAGGTGCCCTAAGAGATTGGTATTGGACTCCAACTGTGATTTTGTTATTTATTTAATTGCGAAGAAAAGGTCTTGTGTAATTCAGTTTTTAAAAGAAGGTTTGATGTAATACTAGTATCCACAACCTTCTTAGTACTAGAGCCAATTACAGTGGGAAAATGGAGACACGAAAAAGACATGGATTATCTCAATTTGAATGTCTATATAATTTATCTGATATATTTGGTCAGATATTTTCCTCCTTTGACTGAATTTCTTCTGCATTTTACAATTACTGATTGAAAGGAATGTTACATAGTCTATTTTGGGTTCCTGCCTTGCTCTGCTGTACAAGTATACTATGCGTGGTAAGAAACAATGTGATGAGTTAACAGGAATCATGCAACAGGAAAGGAAGTAGACTGTTTAACTGAAGGGATCCATTATGAGAGGAGCCCAAGACTGGATGCAAGAAGCAGCACATAAAGTTGTCTTCTCCTTCACAGAAATACGAGCTTACCCGCCACACATGTACTAAATGAAACACATGCACACAACATTTCTTGAATTTGTGCACTAGTCTTTAGTTTTTAAAAGTCATACTCATTTTCTGTGCAGCAAGTTCCTTGGCAGCGGCCAATGAGGGGAATTTTAGGATGTGAGCAAAGTATTTGAATGACAGTATCAAAGAAAATTTGGCTGCTTTCCTTTATTAACGACCAGTCAATTAAATATCTCTAACTTTCCTTAGATAACTTACAATGGACCTTATAGCTGAGACTTGATCTTGTAAAAAGAATTTTAACTGTAAAACCACCACCACAACAACAAAAGAATCCTTGGCTTAATTTGAGTTTGAGCATTTCAAAGCTGGTATTTGCAAACTCAGAAAAAAGAGCTTTTCATTAATCCATGATTTTGGAAACAGTTACTCTAACCCACAACTGCATACAAATACAAAAATCCTAATGGGACTATTTTCTTACTAAGCCTGTAACAGTTTACATTCACCTAATGGCCTGCGGTTATGAGCAAACTACTCAATTAGAGAATTTAGGCTGGTTGCCCACATATTTTAGAGCAAATTATCCCTTCACAAATGCAGAACGCCCTATATAAAACGCCTAACCAGTATTTTCTGTAAAAAAATACTATTCCCTAAATTCCCACCTTGAACCTACTAAGAATTTCCCTTTTTGCTAGGGCAAAGGTTTTATGGAAATATTTGTTTTTATATCACATACCTTACTGTTGGTCTTCCTGTGGGCTTGTGTTTTGACCTTAAAGCGGCTAAGAATTTATAATCAAAACACTTCTAAATAAGATATTTCTTTCTAAGTACATTTGCTAAGTACTCAAGCTAAGAACCTTAAGTTAGAAGGTGCAGACTTCTGTCAATTCTTAGATAACAGATCTTCTGCTTGGGGGGTTAAATGAATTTCATGGTTATCCTTAACACTTACTATTTCTTCTTAGGCCTCTTTCATTTAAAAGGGGGTCAGTGCTTCCAATCTATAAACACCTATTAAAAGTTCTCCACCCTTTTATACTTGGCTGCTGGTCCTAATTGTCTGCAGATGGGTGGATCACTACATTTTTATTTCAAAGGTAGAGATTTGCAAAATGTAAACGAGCCTATTAAAAGTTATAAATCGAGACTCTCAACATCCATTAAAGGGATCCATGTGTAAATGGGGATAGAACTCAATGTGAAAGTGTCTTTTTGTAACAAACGTTTTCACCCACATCTAAGTAAGAGTGCATATTCCCACCAATGCATTACACATGTGTTCAATACAAATAGTGCATAGTATACTAGAGGGGTATTTAAAAATTTCTTGCAAAACTTGGAACTAAGGAAAATATGTGTTTGCAAAACATTATTTTTCCCTTTTATAATAGTTGATAGAGATGCCACATAACTTATCCTACATTATAAGTTTTCACTGTGTTGATCAGAAACAAAAACATTTTTTATATTTTATCCAACAAAATAAAAAATCAATACAATATAGACATATAGTACTTACAAATATTTTATTGCACTTACTATGAAATCTTAAAATGTGACTATTTTCAGTTCACCTACTAAATTATTATTTTCCATCCTGGTAAAATTCCTTTTTTAAAAACTAAACCTCAATTCGCAGTGTTGCTTGTGACTGAGAACTGAAATCTGAGCTAGTTGTTCTTGGCACTGTGGTGTTCTGGCTTATCTTGCCTAAGGGACTGACAGTTTATCTCAGATTCTACAGTTTCTTCCATCCTTCTTTCACTAGCATTTCCCCTTAGTCTTGCTTTTCATTAGCCCACCCTGATGGCTGATCATTTCTAATCTATAAATTAAGCAGAAGGAAAACACAAAAGTATGCTTCTTTTATCTCTGGAAATCAAACCCATCACAAATGCAATTTAGTTTGAGGTCTTTAGGTCCAAAATAAAATATTCCAAGTAGCACAAAATGTTGCTAGAATACCTGCACTTAAAACTAGTCTGAGGGACTTCCCTGGTGGCGCAGTGGTTAATAATCCACTTGACAATGCAGGGGACACAGGTTCGAGCCCCGGTCTGGGAAGATCCCACATGCTGCAGAGCAACTAAGCCCGTGTGCCACAACTACTGAAGCCCACGCACCTAGAGCCTGTGCTCTGCAACAAGAGAAGCCATCTGCGATGAGAAGCCCGCGCACAGTAAGGAAGAGTAGCCCCTGCTCTCTGCAACTAGAGAAAGCCTGCGCGCAGCAACGAAGACCCAACACAGCCAAAAATAAATAAATTTAAAAAAAAAAAACAAAAATAACTAGCCTGAGATACCTTGCAATGGAGGATATAATGGAATTGCTTCGGACTATTTTATTAACTTTGGCTTTGAGCCCCACAATCTGTACCCAGTAGTCAAATCAGGGTTTGAACATCTGAAAACTATATTTCCTTCATCCTTTCTCTAAATGCAATGCACAATTTATTTAATTTTAGGGGAATGGTGTTTTCCAGTTTTAATATACAGACTACAGTGACAGTAATTCAGAGATGGCCCAATCTTTGAAACCGCATTTTCTTTTCTTATTTAACTTTTCTATATGACAAAAAGGGAAGCAGAAGTTGGGTATCTAAATAGAAACAAAAAGACAATTTAAGTTACTCTCCTTCAGCTTACAAAAATACATTTACAACCTCTCAATAAAATTTTACTTTTAAAAGCCATTTAAATATTTGTTATCTTTTTCTGAGGAAAATAAGCTGATGCTTTAACATGTGGATCTTATTATGTGAAAGCTGTCTAAACCTGCTATTGAACATAATCATATGAATTACGAACTGTGACTTTATTTCTTTTATAATCTTTGTAGTTTTTGCCGTTACTTTTACATGTCTATGTCTGGCATTATGTAGCTTTGAAACTACGCCAAAAATATTTATTGTCGTATATCTGGTATTCTCATACTATGTGGCTGAGTTTGGTTTCCAAGCTGGGTAAAACTTATTAACAGATATAGTTCTTGGCATTTGTTTGAAAAAAATCGTATGTAATTTAGTACCCCTCCCCGCCCCCCCCCACCCCGCCCGTAATACAACCTCTTGCACTCTTCAGAACATGTATGGAGTTGAAATTCCAGTGCTTGAGCTGTCTCTTTTTCCAACTTTGAGTAATTCTTCGGTTATAAAGCACATAAAATGGAACAAAATAACAACAACAAAAGAAAACAGAAAATAAAAGAATGACTTTAACTGCAAACCAGGACATTTTGAAATACTTGTATGGATGGTCTCTGTAAAATATTTTCCTAGTGTGCAAATCCTAAGAAGCTGGGGAAGGGTCTGAGTGATACCGTGAAGTGCTAGTACTTTGTTACATGAACTAACAATAGTGATAAAAAGCAAACTATGTAAGAATAGTTTTTTTAGTAATCTCTTTGCAGCTTGACTAGTAAAATTCTTTAAAGATGTATATTCAGTTCCTGCTCATACATAGCACAGTGTTCATGTAGTTCATTCTCAATACATCTTTGTCTACATAAATAAGCTATTAGTATTATTTAAGATGTTTTTAAGGTATTAAAGCATATTTTCTAAGAGAAGATAAAGTCATGACTCATACAAATATAAACACGTATCAAATATCTAATTTAATGCATTGATTAATGAGGGAACCAGTAGAATGTTATATGCATTTCAAAGGAGAATTCAAAGAACCACATACACGTGGGCAGTATGGAAAGCTAAAATACATTTACATATGATGCAAAACTGATCTACGCATAGAGCAGTAATCAACTGCATTCTACTGAATATAATTTATTTGCATTTCTAAGGACAAGAATCATTTGTATTATCCATTTTCTATAATTTACAGAGTAGTGTATAAGAATACTTGCACCATGTACTTTAGATGGTAAAGATTTTAGTATTTGAAATTTAATATAAATTATTCTGTATTTATATATTCATGAATTTTTTTTGGTCAACAAAATTTTTTTGAGTACCTATTATGTGTTAGGTATTGCATTTGATGCTGGAGATACAACAGTGGTCAAAAGTAGCCCTCACAGATCTATAGTTTAGTGTAGGAGACAGCCATTAATCAAACAAGCACAAAAATAAATGTACAATTGTAACTGTGAGTAAAGCCACAGGGCCTCAGAGGAGTTTGCAGGGCTCCAAGAGGGTAAAATTTGTAGAATTTTACTTTAGCATCTCTAGTTCCTGATTTTTGTATTTATCAAAGGCAATATTTTAACTTAGAAACCTATTTTAAAAAAATTCTATCTTGCTGTGTTAATTACTCATACAAAACCTAGTAATTCTGCAACACACAAATGTCTCATATTTACATACTTTAATATTATTGTAAAAAATACTGTGCAACATAAACTTCTGTGTTAATTTATTAATTAAGATTATAGAAGAGAATCACAGTTGGTTACACTTAGTAAAGTCAAAACTAAATCAGCTAATCTTTTGCCAGTTGCTTCTTCTGCAGTCCTTCTGCCTCCCCATACCCAAAGGCCCGCACGGTTTTCCCTGTGGTTCAGCAACCAGTACCCTTGTTCAGAACAATTACATGCAATATTTTTGGGCCCCCAAAAGATGTCACTCTTTGGTGCTTTAGAATCCATGATATCTTATATTTGGAAAGGTTCTAAGTACCTGTGGGTTACCCAGTGCTGAGGTGTCGCTGAGCACTTTCGTTGCCCATTCTCTCTATTAACTTAACTGTATTCCCTTTATCTTCAAAGATCCAATTAGAAGACTGCTTTTATGAAGCTTAATTTGATAATATACAAGATACAAATGCATGCACTTTTTGAACAAATTGTAGATACCCACATCACAAAAGCTAAGTTTATGTATATAATGTACCCCTAGCAACAGAAATACACATTTTCATTTGTTTGTTTGTTTTTTTCCCACAGTAGTGGTGATAGCTGCTAGCTAAGTCATTCATACTTGTCCAAATACTCTTTTTTCTTTTTTTTTTTTTTGGTACGTGGGCCTCTAACTGTTGTGGTCTCTCCCGTTGCGGAGCACAGACTCCGGACGCGCAGGCTCAGCAGCCATGGCTCACGGGCCCAGCCGCTCAGCGGCATGTGGGATCTTCCCGGACTGGGGCACGAACCCGCGTCCCCTGCATCGGCAGGCGGACTCTCAACCACTGCGCCACCAGGGAAGCCCCCAAATACTCTTTTTGATCGTATGTGTGAAGCCAATGAAAATGATCCAGCACCTTTAACGCTTTACCTTGTGTCTTAGATTAGGTTTCCTAGAAGCAGATCATCAGATGAGGATTCATGTTCAAGTGATTTATTAAGAAAATACTCTTGGGGGAAACCAAGAAGGGGATGTGGAAAGCAGGACAGGAAAGAGAAGACATCCAAGCAAGGATGACTCTCAGGCCAACTCCCATAGAGAGTAGCTTCAGCCTGTGCTTACATGGGAACTCTGAAATGTAAGTTATGCCTCAGAATCATCCTGACAGCAGAGGGTAAGGGGGCTGGTCTTTCATACTCCTGCACTCATCAGTTCCCCCTGGGTGAGGTAGAGTGGGGGGAGGTAAATTCCTAGAACTTTCCAGTGCTCCTAGAGCATCTTCTGAGAAACAGTCCAGTGTTTGACATTGGAAGCAGAAACACATAAAGAGGTAAAACAGGATCTGAGGCTATTGGGGAGAAACATCGTGGAAGGAAGGGGTAGTTACGGAGTTTGGGATTGACACGTACACAGTGCTATATTAAAAAAGGATAACCAACAAGGACCTACTGTATAGCACAGGGAACTCTGCTCAATGTTATGTGGCAGCCTGGATGGGAGGGGAGTCTGGGGGAGTATGGATACATGTACATGTATGGCTGAGTCGCTTTGCTGTGCACCTGAAACTATCACAACATTGTTAATCAGCTATACTCCAATATAAAAAAAAAATATATATATTTGCCTTGAAATCTTTTTTATTAAATATAATCATGTATATGCATTGCACTGATAGGCAATTTTCCATTTTAATCGATTCTTTATTTTTTGAATTTGTTACAACTCAGTGAAAATTTGAAAATACTTTCTTTTTCTCTTTGTCCTGGGAAATAAAAAATTCTTTATATTAACAAAAAAACCCAAATCTACATTTAAAAAATATTTATTTGGCTGCATCAAGTCTTCACTGCGTCATGTGGGATCTTTTGTTGCATTGAGCAGGCTCTTCATTGTGGCGCACGGGCTTCTCTTTAGTTGTGGTACGAGGGCTTCAAGGCGGGTGGGCTCGGTAGTTGGCAGCCCTCGGTAGTTGCAGCACACGAGCTTAGTAGCCCCATGGCATGTGGGGTCTCAGTTCCCCGATCAGGGATCGAACTTGCATCTGCATTGGAAGGTGGATTCTTAACCACTGGACCACCAGGGAAGTCTCAACGTTGATAGTGTTTGCAACTCCCTATTTGGGCCCCCCGAAATCCATTCTCCTCTTCTTCATGGGCACATGTCTAGCCAGTCTCTCTTGCCAAGTGTGGCCCTGTAACTGTGTTCTCTTCATTGGAAAGGAGTGCAAGTGATGTGTGCCATTTCTGGGCCTGGGATAGCTTCATCCATACTGTCTTTCTCCTCTCTGCTGGCTGGAACTCTGGGTCACCCAGCTTATACTATAAAGATAGTGACAATGACCTAAGGTTTGGTGATGCAACATGATGGAAGGACTGGCATCCCTGAATGGCTTTATGGAGCAGAACTTCTTGATGACAAAGCAGTCAGGGTGGACTTTTGGTAAGAAACAAACCTCTTCTTCAAACCACTGAATTATTGTTGGGTCTCTATCACAGCAGCCTAGCTTTTTTCTAATTCATACAAGGTGCTTTATTCTTATCATAGCGTTATATTATATTACATTATAGATCCATTTTTAATTGCTTATTCTTGACTTCTTCTATTAGAGTATATATTATATGAGAGCAGGAGATCTGCCTATCTTTTTCTTGCTGGCACAAAATATTCAATAGTACTTATTTAGTGAATAAACAAAAGTGTTGTTACCTTATCCTACAATAATTAAAAATTTAAAAACCACATTACAATTAAAGAACTTACTATAATGTTAAATTAGGGGTGATATAGAACAAATGGAAAGAGTTTAATGATGGGCTTCCCTGGTGGCACAGTGGTTAAGAATCTACCTGCTGATGCAGGGGACATGGGTTCGAGCCCTGGTCCAGGAAGATCCCACATGCCATGGAGCAACTAAGCCCCGTGCACCACAACTACTGAGCCTGCATTCTAGAGCCCGCCAGTCACAATGTGAGCCCACGTGCCACAACTACTGAAGCCCGCGTGTCTAGAGCCCGTGCTCCGCAACAAGAGAAGCCACCGCAATGACAAGCCCGCGCACCAAAACGAAGCAACTAGAGAAAGCCCACGTGCAGCAACGAAGACCCAATGCAGCTAAAAAAAAAAAAAAAAAAAATTTTTAAAAAGAGTTTAATGAAAAGTAAGCCAAATGTTTAATGAGACAAAATAGTGATATAGAGATAAAATATTGATATATTAAAAATGGATAGAAGATAAATTGTGTAAACTTGAAAAAACAAGACTGAAGGGCACCTTGCTAACTGTCTTTGCCTATTGGAAAGGTGATTATAAAGAGGTTGCTGACCAACTGTTTTCCATGTCTGCAGAGGAAAAACTAGCAGGAAAGAGCTTAAACTAACCTGACAGTAATAGTGATTAAACATTAGAAAAGGCTCCAGAGTAATACTGTAGAATCTCTGTCCCTGGTGAATTTTAAGGACAAACCATCTGTCTTAGACATTTCAGGCAGAGGCTTGCAGGAAGAGAGAGGTCTGGATTAAATGACTCCGCAAGCTGGCTCCTTTTCAATTCCAGGAGTCTGTGCCACTATACAGGTTATCAGGGGATCTGGCAGTGACATCTTTCACTCCAGTGACCAGCCGGATTGATTAATTGGCATCTCTTATCTGTAACTTGAGAGAGCTATTTCTCTGGTTGAGGATGATTGGGTGGGTGGAAAGTAGGGAGTAAGAAGACCGATTCCCCCACCCACCAAAAAAGATATTAAAAATACTAAGTATTTCCATACTATCAATACAAACTAACTAGAAAAGTTCTAAGATTTTTGATACATTTCAAGTGCTAGATTTTAATTAGTAAGACTAACTTCTATAACAATGATTAAAAGATAATGGTAGGGCTTCCCTGGTGGCGCAGTGGTTGAGAGTCTGCCTGCCGATGCAGGGGACACAGCTGCTGCAGAGCAGCTGGGCCCGTGAACCATGGCCTCTGAGCCTGTGCGTCCGGAGCCTGTGCTCCTCAATGGGAAAGGCCACAACAGTGAGAGGCCTGCATACCGCAAAAAAAAAAAAAAAAAAAAGATAATGGTATACTACTATATATGAAATAGATAACTAATAAAGACCTACTGTATAGCACAGGGAACTCTACTCAATGCTCTGTAATGACCTATATGGGAAAAGAATCTAAAAAAGAGTGGATATATGTATATGCATATAACTGATTCACTTTGCTATACAGCAGAAACTAACACAACATTGTAAATCAACTACACTCCGATAAAACTTTTAAAAAATTAAAAAAAGAAAGGGAATGGTTTAATGCCAACAGTGAAATGACATAGAACAGAGGGAAACATTACTATTGACATTCATTTATAATGTTTTTTTACATTGGTGTTACAACCTTAGCAACAATGTAAGAATGTTATTTATGGATACTGCATTAAAATTTATACTATACTTATGTTACTCATCAATAATCATGTTAGAAGGTCCCTAAAGACAAGCTTTCATTAGAAGAGGGATTTTCTAAGTCTTAGAAGTTTACTTTTTATTACTGAATAATATCACAGCTATTGTTTTGAAGGAAAACATTTTTTATTGGTTTTTGGGTTTTTTTTTTTGCATTTGTCATGGAATAGTGAAAAGCAATTCAAATTGAGCATTTATATACTGTGGGGATTTCCAACTTTACTAATAGATAATCTCAGTGAAATTTCACATCTTTGTTACAATCCAAAGATAAAGTTTCGAATTCTTCCAGAAAAGGTGGAAAAACTCTGCTTTTATATTCTAAAGTGTTGTAATGTTTTTATTTATTTATTTATCTATCATCTATTTATTTTAATGGTAGCTGTTATAAAGCTACAACTCAGTAGGAGGGTTTTTTATTTCTTTTCATTGAAAGGAAAAATATCTAGTCAAATTTGGAAGGAAATATTGACTACTCTTTACATAATGAGCCTTGAAAGTAAATGTTGCTCTTAAACACATGAAGTGATGATCCACCACCCTCATAATTAGAAAAAATACAAAACTATGATGAGATACCATTTTTAAAAATTGAAGTATAGTTGATTTACAATGTTGTGAGATACCATTTTTTAAAACTATCATACTGTCAAAAAAAATTTTTTTTAAATGGCTTTCCAATCTGGCTTCAACCTTTTATTTTTTTAAAATTTATTTATTTATGTTTGCTGTGTTGGGTCTTCGTTTCTGTGCGAGGGCTTTCTCTAGTTGTGGCAAGCGCGGGCCACTCTTCATCGCGGTGCGCGGACCTCTCACTGTCGCGGCCTCTCTTGTGGAGCACAGGTTCCAGACGTGCAGGCTCAGTAGTTATGGCTCACGGGCCTAGTTGCCCCGCGGCATGTGGGATCCTCCCAGACCAGGGCTCGAACACGTGTCCCCTGCATTGGCAGGCAGACTCTCAACCACTGCACCACCAGGGAAGCCCTTAGACTCTCCTTATACTTTCTACGTGGGCTATAATTATGGGTTATAATTAATATTTATAATATGAAAACACACCTCAAAACAATTTTAAAATATCACCCTATGTAAAGACCACAAGTTATTCTTTTCTCCTTCACCTTTAAAGTATGAGGTCCTTGAAGCCAGGGATCCTGTACTCTTTCACCTAGAAGGATAGAATGGGAAAAAAATACACTTAAAAATTATTATTTTAATTATAAAAGTAATATGTGCCATGCATATTTCAAATTTGGTGGTTATGTTAGAATTGACCTTAAGCAAGTACCGATTTATGCTTTCACCAACAGTGTATGAGAGTACACATTACAGAGCATATCTCAAGTAGACTATCTGAAGTGTTTTACTCCATCACCTCAGAGAAATAGTCATAAATAAATTTGGCTAAATAATTTAGATGGAAAATAAGAACAACTTACTGTATATAGGTAGAATTCCTAAAGGAAACATAAGATCTCTGAAGTACTCTGAAATGAGTCATTTTGCAAAAGGTTGAGAGTGAAATTTAAATAGCTTCAGTGTAGGAAAAAATGGAGTAGATCATCCTAGAGTGAGGTTATCTGTAATAGAAATTGATTTCCAAAACAGTAACCTACTTTTCAATAGAGCAAACAATATTTCTAAGGTAAAACAAAGACAATTTGTTCATAATCATCTATTGTGGAGGGCTAAGGTTTGATGCTAGAAAAATTAATACTGGAGGTATTGAAATATGGCATCTGTAAAAACAACTGAATATAAAGAGAATAATTTAAATGCTATGCATAGTTATAAAAAATAATCTTCCAAATTCTTCCATCAAGTTTTGATCACCAGTTCCAATGTGAGTCATATTGGAGCCTAACGCAAAGGAAAAATCAGTAGTACTGATCCCATCGTTAAAAAAAATTTTTGAGGGGCTTCCCTGGTGGCGCAGTGGTTGAGAGTCTGCCTGCCGATGCAGGAGACACGGGTTCGTGCCCTGGTCTGGGAGGATCCCACATGCCACGGAGCGGCTGCGTCCGTGAGCCACGGCCGCTGAGCCTGTGCGTCCGCAACGGGAGAGGCCACAACAGTGAGAGGCCCGCGTACCGCAAAAAAAAAAAAAAAAAATTTTTGATATTTTGTTCATTATGGATTTTTTTGCACTGATTTTTTTAAAAATATTGAAGTTATATTGATTACTGAGTTTTTTGACACCTCCCTATAGTTTGGACCTAAGGCAAATGTCTCACTCACTTCATCCTAGTTCCAGTTCTTTTGATCACCCAAATAATAAAATAATGCTAAAAGAAGAGAAACAAATAATTTAAAGCCTCTCTTAAGCACCATTTTCTCAATGTTTCCAATATTCTATGCAGAGATATTAAAATGAGAAAAATAGAATTGATGAAATTGCTAAAATTTTAAAAATTCTTACAAGTCAGCAATGTATATATATTTTATCTGTATTTTATATATGAAGAAATTGAGGTTCAAAGAAGTTAGTACTTTGGTTGTGACACACAAAGAACATGAAGCCCAGCCAAGATTGAAACCCTCTATCTGACTTTTATCAGAACCCAAATTCTTTCCAATACACTGGGTTCTTTCTCAGGGAATTAATGACATTTGAATTAAGCCGTGAAAGAAGAGTAGGGATTTGCTAGGAGTAGAAGAAGAGATAATACATTTCAGGCAGTTGGGGAAATTGTGGATAAAGCCTGGAAGTAATGTCCAGAGGCAGATTTACCAAGAAGCTAAGGAGGTTGATGTGTCATGACTCCTTGGAAGAAAATGTTAATAAAGCTTCTTGATAGGGACTCTAATGACGTGCTCCCCAAATTATTTATTTTCGCAAAATTTGCCCAAGTAAGATATTTTAACTCCAACCAGTGAAGACTGCTGTGTCTTTCCTTTCTGGCTTTCCCTTCATCACACTTCCCCTTGTGTTAGGTGGCTTTGCAATTGCTTAGGCAGTTTTGGGATCCAGCTTAGAGGTAGTTGATTTGGAGATATGCTATTTTAGGTTTAGTGGGATATATTTACGTGGTTCACAGCCACTCCTATGGTTATTGCTAAGCACTCAGGGTAAGAATAACCTCGCAGCATACTTCAATTGCCTGTTCTACCTGCTCACTTGGCATGGTGGTATGAAGGTGCAAGGCCAGAGGCTAACACAAGATGAGTGGTACCTGGATGGTGGGAATAGGCTGTTAGTGGAGGAGAAACAAGGTTTGCAACATATGGAGCTAGAAGATAGTCTGTGGAAAATTCTTTCAATCATCAGATGAGTAAAATTATAAGTGGAAAATTGAGTTCTCATGAAGAGAGTATCCTTTTGGAAGCAAAAAATTTAAACTGAAGATTCACAAAAGCTTCAAAATATCAAAAACTTTCTTATTAGCTTGGAATGTATACTAAAACTGCCAAAATCATGAAGAAAAGAAAGCACTCATTAGAGCCAAGAAAATTTAGATGATTAAAATGACAACAGAAGAGATAAAGATTATGAGAATCAGGGCACTCCCAAAGAGGAAATGAAAAAGCAGGAGAAATAGAAAATAGTCAAGCAAAATACAATCTGTATAGTCAACAAAGGTTCGCAGCAGTTTCATGTTGATGACTTCATTGACCTTAATAAGGACTGTGGTCTTTTATTATGGCCCTATTGCAAAAAGTAATAATGTCATTCAGTACTTTAATTAAAGAAAATTTTTTCCTTCAAAATTGTGATTCCAATAACATTTATACAGAATCAAACAGAACATAAAATGGGCAAGAGAGATGTTTCTTAAAAAGATATTTTGAAAAAAAAAGTTTAAAATAGTCACACTCTTATGAGATTCTAGCTAGTTTATGCCAAGGCAAAAAGAAGATCATAAACATTGTTTTGTTTGTAAATTATTTTCAACAAGACAGACATTACTTACACGGGATGGGTTTTCAGACTAAACGAATATATCGAAAGCCCTCAAAAGCTGTGACTATTCTATGGAGCACAAGACAACTATCTTTTCTTAGATTACCCGTAAATCAAAAAACAGCTGAGTAAGAACATTCCATATTATTTTGAAGAGCTGAAAAGAGTAGTTGAGGTTATTGCATTTTTAAGGGAACTTTCAGAGGTCATGATGAAACAATAATCATGATTCAATTAACAGAAATTTAATGGGAATCCTAGAAATAATTGTTAAATTTAATTAATTTTTGCATGAGAACTTGGAAAAATGCCCAAAATAGAAAAAAAAAAGTAACAGTTTATGAAGAATGAATAGAAGTAATGGGAAAATATTTATATAATGGAAGGGTTAACAGATAAATAAACCAGAAACCAAATACTACTCCATTAGTTGGCCATTATTGTGCTCTACTGCTGTTATCGAAAACTCTATGTATAGTTTTAAATTTTTTCACTGACTGAAAACCAGCTTGTGGCTTTATCCAACAGTGTAAAATAACTTTTGGAAATGGTAACCTGTGGTTGAAAACATTCATGGAGTGTTGTCCAACAAAGGTGAGGAAAAGGGCTCCCAGCAGCCTTTAAAGAATGTTAATAAGTGTGCAGGATATATACCACATGCAGCTCATTCCTTTAATCTGGTAAGAGAAAAAGCTGCTTCACAGTTGTTAACCACCTCGGCATTTTACAACAGTTATTTTCATTTCAGGTTCCTCTCACAAATGGAGTATTTTACATAAACATATCAACATGGATTTAAAAAAAAGTCTAAGAGTAATATAATGGGTTATCCATTATAAAGCTGTTCAAGCTTTACAACATGGGTCAAGGATATTTTACAGACGCTAAAATATATTTTCAAAGATTTGGAAGAAAAACCCCAACACACAAGAAAAACCAAAAATCTTATTCAAAAAATTGACAACCAGCAAATACATCATTATAACTGTAATACAGAAAGACACTTTGAAATGCTTCTATATTTAAGAAATTGCAATCACCTTATTTGAATTACATAAAGGGGACCATCTTTCTTCATCTTTAAATCTATTTATAAAGAACTGAGAAAAAATTCAGATAAAAAAAAATTCAGATAATTCACCAGGCTTCCCTGGTGGCCCAGTGGTTAAGAATCCACCTGCCAGTGCAGGGGACGTGGGTTCGAGCCCTGGTCTGGGAAGATCCCACATGCAGTGGGTCAACTAAGCCCGTGTGCCACAACTACTGAGCCTTCGCTCTAGAGCCCACGAGGCACAACTACTGAGCCCATGTACCACAACTACGGAAGCCCGCACATCCAGAGCCTGTGATCCGCAACAAGAGAAGCCACCTTAATGAGAGGCCTGCGCAACGCAACGAAGAGTAGCCCCTGCTCACTGCAACTGAAAAGAAAGCCTGAGCATAGCAACTAAGACCTAATGAAGCCAAAAATAAATAAATTTATTTTAAAAAATTAATGGAATATGAAACAAAAGTGGAAAAGGTAAGCAATTAAATTAATAGAAATTGTTCTGACATCAAGAAGTATTTGCAAAAAAAAGGTGTCAAATCATCACCAAAAGCAGGAATTCACTAAAGGAAGAGATACATTTCAAATAGAAGTGATGAGTAGGCTCTTGGATAGTTTGATAATGCAGTTAATGAGAGGAAGGGATCATATGAACACACTGGAAAACGATTTAAAACTCTTTTTGATTAGACACAAAATGATTACTTTGAAAAAAGTAATATAAAACTCATAATGTGCTATTACAACAAGGACATCAAGAATGAGTAATAACTGCTATTGATTCAAAGAATATTTTCAATTAATTACTGCACAAAGAAACATGAAAACCCTGACATCTTACAATGCCTATATGAAAAAACTAACAATCTGATAGTAATTTTCCCACACTTGACAGCCATTCTTAAGATTCACATATCGGGCTTCCCTGGTGGCGCAGCAGTCAAGAATCTGCCTGCCAATGAGGGGACCTGGGTTCGAGCCCTGGTCTGGGAAGATCCCACATGCCGTAGAGCAACTAAGCCCATGAGCCACAACTACTGAGCCCTCGTGTCACAACTACTGAAGCCCACATGCCTAGAGCCCATGTTCTGCAACAGGAGAAGCCACTGCAATAAGAAGCACGCATACCGCAACGAAGAGTAGCCCCTGCTCGCCGCAACTAGAGAAAGCCTGTGTGCAGCAACGAAGACCCAACACAGCCAAAAATAAATAAATAAATAAATCTATTTTAAAAAATAGTACCAAAGCCATGAAATAGTTATAAATCTAACAAAAATATGCAGGATCTATATGCTGAAAACTATAAAATAATGATGAAAGAAATCAAAGATCTAAATAGATGGAGAAATACTCTGTCCTTGGATTAGAAGACTCAATATTGTTAATATGCCAGTTTTCCTCAAAATAATATATATATTCAATGCAATCCCAATAAAAATCACAGCAAAATTTTTTCTATAAACTGATACATTTACTTAAAACTTCATATAGAACTAGGATAGCCAAAACAATTTTTAAAAAGAGCAAAGTTGGAGGACTCACACCACCTCATTTACTTACTGTAAAGGTAGAGTAGTCAAGATGGTGTGGTAAACAGCAAAAATATAGAAAGAAGAGGGAGCCCAGAAATAGACACACAAATATATAGTGAACTGATTCTTGACAGAAGTGCAAAGGCAATTCAATGGAAAAAAGATAATCTTTTTAACAGTTGGTGCTGAAACTGTTTGACATCTATATGCAAAGAAAATTTTTAAAATGAACTTCAACTCATATCTCACACGTTATATATAAAATTAACTCACTATGGATCATAGACCTAAAAGCAAAACCTTAAAGCATAAAACTTGTTGATGAAAACTTAGGAGAAAATTTTTGTGATCTTGGGTTAGATAAAGATTTCTTAGATATGATACTAAAGGCACAACCCATAAAAGAAAAAAAATGATAAATTCCCTTCATTAAAATTAAGAACTCATGCCTTTTGCAAGACACTTAAGAGAATGAATAGACAGGCCACAGACTGGGAGAAATATTTGAAAGCCACATATCTGAAAAGGAATACCCAGAATTAATAAAGAATGCCCAAAACTCATTAATAAAAAGACAAGGTCATTTAAAGATGCACAAATTTTTTGAACAGATAATTTCCTGAGTATGACCTATTTGGTGAATGAAGAGAAAACTGTACACCTGCTGTGTCCACAAAGGTAGCACATGGAGATGGTGTGGGCCCTGAATACACTGCACAGGAAGTTGGCCTTTATCTTGGAGAGAAATATTGGGTCTGATTTCAGTATTGCCATAGCATTGGGACTTTCCTAGAACATATGTATATATAAAGAAAACTACTGCTTTTGAATATATAGTCTAAAGTGAAGTTCCTTTTACATTATAGCTAAAAAATATTCTTAAGCTTTTAAGTTGTTCACAATTCAGCTGCATACAGAGTTGCACGGAATCTTATTTATATATACATATGTTATAGATGGAATAATTTGGCTTGAACAAGAAGTTTGGTTTAATATCTACTGTTTGGGAAAATTAGCTCTTAAACTTTATAAGAAATGAACTGTATAGTTAGGATTTCCAGTTGTCTAATTTCAGAGGTTTGTCAAGCAAATCAATCCTACGTTTTTTCTCATGTATTGGTTCATACCTCACAGTGGCAAGTCTTTTCTTCTATCTTTATCTTCAGTTTTTTCTCCTTCCTCATTTCTTAGACCTTTGTCTTTCATTTCTCACATCTCTTTTTCATTCTTCCTTTGAGCTTTTGCAATCTTTTTTCAAATCCCTGGCATTTCCCAATTCTCTGTTTTTATGACATCTTTTTTTTTTATACCCAGTCGCCCATTGGTGATCACTTGTAAATCATCATGACTTAATATTTTTCCTGTTAGCTACTGCCTACACATGTTTTACTAAGCTCCTCAGGCCAGAAAATTTGTCTTCCATATTTTATGCTTTGTAAAATCCCATGTACTCTTATGACTCCTATTAACAATAAATCTCAGTATGAATTAGCTAAAGCTACATCTTCCTTGTTTTATGTGTAAGCTTTACATGCATACAAGTGAAGACTCAAGTTTCATTAGCTCCCTGATTTGTCATGTGTGTCATTATTTTTCAGGTAGCATTAGAATGCCATCTTTTAGAATTACTGGGCAGCAAGCCAATAGTTTATTTTAGCTTAGTTTATATATATATTTTTCCAGAACAAGCAAAGTTTTTTATTTTTTCATTTTAAGAAGGAAATGTTTCTTTCTTTTTCAGTAACTAAATTGAGCTCCCATGGAACTATCTACATGCCAGGATACTTTGTGTTCTAATTTTAAATTATGCCTTTCAGACACAAATGGTCTCTGGAATTATGCATTATTTATGATAATAGATGAATTTTTAATGTTAGACTTGATAAATGTCAATCTTTATTTTCAGATTTCACAGCAATCTAGCCTTTAATCTTTCTTCACTTTTTTATTAGGACATGGGAACTACATTTAGCATGCATTTGCTTCCAGAGCATGGGCTGGACGAATCTAAATGTGAAGTGAGCAAACAGGTTGAGGAGCCGCAGTGTTCCTTCTGCTGCACCGCAAGCTCTTGGCTTTTGTTGCTGTGCTTTCCCCGCCTTGTCGTCCCTCTCCTCCCAAGTACTATCAATCTACCAAACCCAGCTTCAGAGGCAGCTGAGAGTAGCTTCAAGTGCCACCTTCAGTAGATATATGTGTATTTTTAGTCTGGATTCTAAAAGGTGAAGTGATCTCAGCTATAGGACTTGAGTAGTGTGACCTTCCCTGGTATCATCCTACTTCGAGTAAAGGCTTACTTGATGAGCCAAAAAGATTTTTGCTTAATAAGAAAGGTGTGTATTAATTTTCTTTTGCTGCCATAACACATTACTGAAACACTTGCATCTTAAAACAACACTCATTTATTATCTCGCAGTTCTGTAGATCAGAAATCCAGGCATGTTGTGGCTCATCTCGAGTAATGGCATGTGGTTAGCCTGGTGCGGGGCCCAGGCACGGCAGTATCTGCCTCCTGCGTCCCCCAAGGATGCACAAGCACAGCCTGGGGCTAGAAAGGCCATCTAGAAGCTGGTTCTGGATGGAACCTGGTCCCCTCCTGGTCCACACATGCATCCTCCAACCTGAACATGCCCTTCAAGGCCCAGTCCCTGGAGCTCGGGGTTGCCTCTTTTACATCCGTAAAAGGCCTTCACAGCAGGACTATTGTTTTACTGGCTAACCAGGGGATGGGAATCTTGGAGGGCCATCTTTAGAATTCTACCTATTATAACATATGAGACTCATATGATGAAAATGAAAAATTTTTTTGGAAAATACGTGAGGACACTTGAACAAATGTAGAGTTATACAACATTCCAGAAAGGGAAGGCTCATGTGGAAGGATATTATTCTCCCTGAAATTAATACATACAGTTAAAGAAATTTTAATAAAAATCTATAGCGACATCCACATGGATGAATCTTAACTTTGATTAAAAATATTCAAGATGTGAAAAAAACCTTACTCTGTGATTCTATTTACATAGAGTTGAAAGACAGGCATAAGCTATATTGTTTGAGTAATTAGTCAATAAAACTATAAAGAAAAACAAAGTGAATATGTTAATAATCATGACAGTGGTTATTAACCCTAGGTACTTGGGGGTTATAAGGGAAGGGGCAGTTTGGGGCCTTTTGGGATGTTGATAATGTTCTACTTTCTGACCCAGTGGAGGTTACATGAGTGTTTAGGTTATATTCTGTTTAATGAACTATTCTGTGTGTTTGCTGTAGTTCCCATCTCAAAAAATAATTTTAGAGGCTTCCCTGGCCGTCCAGTGGTTGAGGCTCCACACTTCCACTGCAGAGAGTGTGGAGTGTGGGTTCGATCCCTGGTAAGGGAACTAATATCCCGCATGCCACGCGGCACAGCCAAAAAAAAAAAAAAAAATTCTAATCTTCTCTTTTCCCCCCATACTTTCTGATTCTTCCTCTACATCTACAGTACCTCATAGAGAAATAGAGATGTTACAGTGGCACTAACAATTCAGTCTTTAAAAACAAAACGCTTACAAAGTAGGTTCTTGAGAATAAAAAAAACTTTGCTGAGAGTGAAACATAGCATTTGAACGTATTTCTCTCCCAACCCCGGCCAGATTAGCTAAAAGAAACCTCTGAACTGGGAGGGGTATATGGAGCATGACACGCACAACACCTTCCCCTGGAAGGGAAGGATGAGGTTTGATAGGAGTGGCAGAAAAAGAGAGCATCAGAATAGGCTGAGCACCATTTCAATGGATAGGGCGGGAGGCCTGGGCTAGAAGCCAGGAAAGCTGTTATCATACCAGCCTGCCAGGGCTGCCTGCTGCCTACATTTGCATCATACAACAAAGGACACCAGCTCTCCTCTGAACTGCCTGGTGGAGGGCCTAGGACACCTCTGCCATAGATGGTGAAATCTTGGACAACCTGGTACTGTACCATCTTCCTTTCTCCAGTCCTCCCATCCCTAGAGATTTTAGTCTGCAGGGCCCAAGAGTCTATATTTTAATAAGCACTTAGGATAACTCTCATGCAGGGGGCCTCTGGCACTGGAGTACCATTGCCCAGAGAAAATCACTGAGAGGAAGAATCACCAGTGGCACTTGTTAAAAAATCCAAATTTTGAGGCTTCATACTAGACATGTATAATCAGAATCTATAGGGTATAAGCCTGAGAACTTGTTTTCTTCAAAATGAAGTCCCCAGGTAATTTGAAAGGAAGTTTGGGAAACAGCTCTAGAGACTTCTTTTTCTTTCGTTTTTCCACAATATTTATAATATTTGCATTTTGAAAAAATAAGTACCTTGTGGAAAAGAACATATTACAAACCGTAAAATACTTTTTCTCTGGCCCAGACTTCTCCTCAGTGCTGCAGACCCATAGATGTTTACATGACATCTCTCCTTGAAGTCCCGAAAACATCTGAGACTCAACATGTTTCAATTGAAATCATCTTCCTCCCCCAAATCCGACTCTCCTTCAGTGTTCCCCACACCTCAGTGAGCATTGTTATCCACCCACTGGGCCTGCCAGAAATCCCATCATTTCTGACTCCTTCCTCTCCCTCAATCCCCATTCATTCCACTCTGCCTTATCTAAATCCATTCCCAAGACCTCCTATTTCACTTCCTAAATCGTTCCATTTTCTGCACTCGTCTCCATCTCCTTGTGCCCATCCCAGTCCACTTGAACTACTTACTATCAACGCTAACCATGACCCATAGGTCCTAACTGGTCCAAGGCTGATCCTGTTCATGTTCCCACACTGCATCTGGAATGATCTTTTCAAAACACAGATCTGATCAGGTCATATCCCTTCCCCACTTTGCTCTGAAGAAAAAGATGAAGGTTCTCAGTATGGCCAACCAAGTTCTGCTTAGTTTGGTCTCCCTGCAAACTATGCTCTAGCCACAATGGCCTCCTTTCAGTCCCTCGGGTTTGCACTGTTCACTCCTGACAAAATACACGATGTTCCCTGTTTCCTTTTCTCCTTTCTTGTCTCTCAGCCTTCAGATCTGTCTTCCAGGAGACCTCCTCAAGCATGTCTTACCTAACTTTTCTGACCAGATCAGTGAGTGACCCTAATGTAAGCTCTCAGAGCACCTATCTCTTGCAACTTTCATTTATTTATCTAAATAAATGTGGCTCACTTATTTGTTGAATTAGACATTTTTGAATTCCTTTGCCTAGAATAGTTTGTTTCCTTGCTCATCTTCTCTCGTTTGATTTCACTTCCTTAGAACCTATTCCAGAACAATTTTTAGGATGAATATTTGGACTCAACTGAAGAACCACCTTCATTGGCTTTCCCACATCCCCTCTGGCTCTTGTTGCCTAATGATTTTCCAATCTTTTGAAATTTGCCTCTACCACGACACTTATTTACCTTATATTGTATTTTTTTTGTTGTTGTTTTCTTGAAGGTTTCTCTCACTAGCATCAGTTGCTTTAGGACAGCTGTTTTACTTATCTCTGTATCCCTAGCACTTAACACAGGGTCTTGTCCTCAGTAAATATTTGGAATGACCGTTGTAGCTTGTAGTACAGCCATATAGTGCATATGCTGATTTCTCTGCTTCTAATGTCTTCCCTCACTGTGCCTACAAACTCTTACCACTTGGTAGAGGCAGTGTTAGCATTACTTTCAACGATATATGTATAATTTTTCTACTTTTCAGTTTCTTCATTTGAATACTGATACCTTAAAACATTGCTGGGAGGATTAAAAAAGTTAATTATTTAATACTCTTCTCTCTCCCCTTGCCAGGCCAAATCTCTTCTCTTGTAGATCAATTACCTAGGGAATTTTGTCTCAGGATTAGGTTTTTGGAATCTCTTGCACCCAGTTAGTTCTTTCCTGTTTCCCTCTCCTGTTTTTGTCCCCTTTACAGTAGATCTTGATGGCTCAATTAAAACTAGAGAACAGGGACTTCCCTGGTGGCGCAGTGGATAAGACTCTGCACTCCCAATGCAGGGGGCCTGGGTTCGATCCCTGGTCAGGGAACTAGATCTCTCATGCATGCCGCAAATAAGGAGCCTGTGTGCTGTAACTAAGGAGGCTGTGAGCCGCAACTAAGATCTGGTGCAACCAAATAAATAAATATTTTAAAACCCCAAAAAACTAGAGAACAAATCATTAGCAAGTAGAAAACATTTCTTCCTTGTTCTCTTAGGAAAAGAGATTGTCCTGAGGTGAGGAGATTCATCTGCAAAACTGCACAGGCCTCTTTTTTTAACATATACATGTATCTATTCTTTTTCAAATTCTTTTCACATTTAGGTTGTTATATAATATTGAGCAGAGTTCCCTGTGCTATACAGTAGGTCCTTGTTGGTTATCCATTTTAAATATAGCAGTGTGTACATGTCAATCCCAAACTCCCTAGCTATCCCTCCCCCCCCAACCCTTCCTCCTGGTAACCATTAGTTTGGCCTTTAAGTCTTGCACAGGCCTTTTTTTTTTTTTTAAAAAAAAACAACAACTTTGAAAAAGCAAAAGCTGAAAAAACAAAATGATTAAATTTCCATACCAGAATAGGTGAAATGTTTCTTTTCATTTTCTTTTAGATTTGTAAAGTGTCTGACCCAGAGTACCAGAAAAAACTTTGGTTCCCTTCCCTTCAAGTTTACAAAGCTATAACTAAAGATTTTAGCAGTTAAGCAACTCTACAGTGAATTATCTGGTAGCTTCCAGTATAATAAATTATTCTTACCAACTAGATACTATGCTCACTTTCTTTTCTTACTTTACCTGTTTGGTTGTCAAAGTTTAAACGTAGCATATTAAAACGCTTATACTCTTTAAATACTATGGACACTTTTCATTATTTTAAAATGTGTATGTAACTAAATAAAACAGAAAAATGTTTGCACACAGGGGTAAAATGGGACAAAAGCTTTTACTGAGGTTTCTCTACCCTTCTCCAACATTACCTTGTGTGGTTCAAGTACCATTTGTTATTTAGACTTGTCATTCCCAGTTGACTAGGAGATTTAACACTCTTTAGCCAATGTTTCAAATCTGAGGCAAATAAAACCTAGGTGGTTTATTCGTGGGCCTAGTACCAGGACCTGTGAAGGGAGTGTTCTTAAGGTAAGAGATAGAAAATTCAGCTTATGTTGTTATCCACAAGTTTGAAATCAACATCCTTGGACATTCGACGTTTACTACACAATGGTAAGCGCCCAGATATCAAATGACCCTTTTTGGCGTCCAAGAGTCATAAAAGCCTCAAGCACTCCTGGAATCTAGGCTGAATTTCTCCACTGGCTTGTTTGGGAACCCGTCTCTTCTAAGCGGTGTAGCATTAGCTTGCTCTGCTGCCGGCTGATTGGCAGCTGGTCGGGCACTCTTCAGGGCGGACTCCTTTCCAGGTGCATCCATCTCCACCCAAGCGCACTCTTCTCTCCCGCGGCGGTCTAGGACCATCAGGACCAATTTCGGGGTTTTCTTTCGCCTGTAAGACTTGGCAGAACGGGCTCTAAAAGAAAAGAAGGAGGCAGAGGAGGAGTAAAAAGTAACTGTACTGTTAAAGAGTCATAATAAATGAGAGTCCACCTGTGAGACGCGAAGACGAGCACCCTATTTTGCCGCGGAAGCCACAGGGACAGAAGTCCTCGGGCCAACCGCCGGCCTCGCCCCTCAGCTGCCCGCCCCTGTCACGGTTACGTGACGCGGGAGCGCCGCGCGCCGGCTGCGGCGCCGATTGGCCGGCGGCGGGAGCGCGGGGTTTGATGGGAAGTTGGCTGAGCCCGTCGCTCTGTCAGTGGCGGCTGCTGCCTGCTCCGGAGGCGGGCTGCGCTGTGGCGGCCGAAGCTGGCAGAGCTGGGCGCCAGCGCCGGGCTTTGCCCGCTTCTACTTGAAGGTAGAGGGGTCAAAATGAGGGCCGTTGGAAGGGTTCGGCAGAGGGGAGATGCGCTGAGCTTTTCCCTGGGAAATACGCTTCGGGTTCCCCCGCTTGCCTCTCCCAGGCGCCTCCGCCCCATGCCGAGTGGCCTACGAGCTCTGCGGCGGCGGCTAGTTGAGCTCCTGCCCGGCTGCGTGCTGATCCTGTCTCGCCCCCTGATCCCCTTGGTTTCCCAGCACAGTGGCAGGGGTGGCTCTGGAGTGCTGGAGACCCCTTTCTGTTTCCCGAGGGGAGTTGGTTCCCCAGCCTTTTCTCGGAGATTCGGGGCGGGGAAGGGGGGCAGTGACTGGGTTGAGCTGAGCATCGTCTCTTTGGCCCACCTCCCTGTTCGGTCGAAGGGTCAGAAAGTCCTACACTAAGCCATCGCTTTGAGTGGGTTCTACCCTTGTCGTCTTTTGCTGAGTTGTGCGGAGGCGCCACGAGTTGGTGAGATCAGGAGGGACCGAAAACTGTCAGTGTCACGCTGCTCGGCCCAGGCGTGTGGGCGTGGATTGTATGCTGCTTAGAGAAGCCTCTCTTCGGCTGTAGTCCTTTTTTGAGCAATGGTGGGGTGGAGGGAAGGGCCAGATTGCGTGGGTGTCATAGGCATGGCAGAAGGAGAAGAGCAAATCTAAACTACATCATAGTTTTAATTCTTGAATACAGTGTAAGGGAATTGAGAGAGAGTTGGGATTGGTGCACGCAGTTTTGCTGATGGTGCCCTCACTCTACTAAGTAAAATTTGTGACTCACTGAATTTTCCATGTTCCGCTTTTCCCAGTAGGCTTCTGGTTTGTGGTGCCTAGTGTCGACTTTCTTCTCCTTTCTCAGTGGCTTGGGTGTCACCATTGACAAAATTGTCACCACACAAAATTCAACAGCAGTTTGTGTGGATGTGAGTAAACTTGGTTTTAGGCATATGTTCAAACTGGCAGGGAATGCTAATCTCTTGTCTTCAACAGCCCCCGTAGTTTCATTTTAGGAGGACTAAGTTGATTTTCAACACATTTTTTTAAACATTTAAAATTAGAATTTCAAGTTTCTCCGTCATCTACTGGCATCAACCCACTGCTGTTAAAAACCTTAGTGTTTACATATTATTAACTTGAAAGAATAAAAAAGGGAAGAAATTATATGGCTTACAACAGGTATGATTTATAGGAGAAATCTTTACAATCAAATAGTCATTTTTTGGTAGTATTTAGTTCAGAATGAGCATTGACTTACCATGAAGACCAGAACTTAGTCGTTGTATAATAAAAGTGCTTTTAGAGATGTACTTCTTTTCAGTAATTTTATTTTTGAGCAATAAATGTGGTAGTTTGGGATATTTCAGAATTGTCTTTTCTGTTAGGATATTTGAAAGTTAGAGTTATAGAACAAACACCTTTAATCTCAAATTGAATTGTCCAGTGTGTTATAGAGGTACTGTTGATGGTGACAATAGTTTCTACTTAAGTTTGGAACTTGATAAACATAAAACTAAACTTCCTTTGCTGTTAAAGTTTATTTTAATGTAAGAGTCTTCAGAGTATTTTGTTTTATTTTTTATACTGGAGAAAATGAGAGCAATACAATTTCAGTTAAAATACAAACTAACTTTATTTTCCAATTTTAAAATTATGAAACAGTTTCTTTATAAGAAGTTAGAAAGAAATGTGTTCCATATGAGAAGTATTGCTGTACTACATGTGCTTTCTGGCAATAGTAGTAATAATGTCTATAATTTATTATACACTTATTATTTCATTACCAAGTGATATATAATTTCATTTAACTCATGCAGCAATTCTGTGAAGCGTAGATGTAGATATTTTCACCGCTTTACAAATGCTGAACTGAGGCTTAGAGAGTTTAGTTTATACAAGATCACGTAGCTAGTATGTGGTTGAGTCATATTTTGAATCAAGACCTTTTTCATTCCATTATTTCAATATGACTTGAAGTAGGCTCAAAATTTAAGAATAACACATCCCAAGATTTCAAATTCTGACACCTAAACCTGAGTGTGAATAGCAGTTAATAGAAAACATTCAAATAATATGGTGGGTGTTATTATTTAGTGAAAAACACATTAGATGCACCCAGCTCTTAAGGTCATGTCAGGTCCCATAGTGATAGCAGAGTGGAAAGAGACTCTTTATACACGTTCACGGAAGATTTCTTGGAACAGGCCACTTGAGATTGAACCATCTGTCCACTCAAGAGCAAGCAAATTGATTTATGCTTCAGAAAGAAATGCTAGTTATTTGATTCCCATGTATTTTCCATGTGTTGAAAGGAAGCAGAGATGGACTAGAAAAGGGCAGCAACCACAGCAGTAAAAACAACCATTTGTATCGAGAAATTAGTATGTGTCAGGCACTGTTGTAAGTACTTTAGAATACATTATGTTGTTAAGCTTTTCAACATTTGAGAGGGTTCTTAACTATCGCTCTTTTGCAGATGAAGATAATGAGTAACTGAGAGGTTAATTTATTTATTTGCCCAAGGTTTCGTAGTAATGGGCCACAGGAATTGGAGTTAAGATGTTCAGGTGGCAAGGAGGGAAAAAGTGTTTGGAAGTAGAAGAGGTATGAAATTAAAGTTGTAGAGAAATAGTTGATTTATTTAATTTTGTTATGCTTTTGTATCTGTTGGAAAGTACTACTTATACATGTGTATTATAGTAAATCAGGCTTCCCTAACAAATACCAGAATTTGATAGAAAAAAAGTTGGGACAATGAGGGTTGATTGGCTTTTTGATTATGAACCTGAAAGGATGACTATGGCATTTAATGACTATTACCATAGTGTGTTGTTCTAGAGGACAAATTTAGAAGCACAGTTCTCTGCTTCAGGGATCTTATGTAATTTGTTTCATTAACATCAAAACAATTCTCCAAGCAAATAATTGATGTCAAAGTTGGTATTAATTGTAATATTATGCATACATTTCATATTACATGAATTTTAAAAGTGACGTGCAGTAAACAAGTAGAGGCAGTACTTGCAGACTTCTAGCACCAGTTCTGCCCCTAGCTGGACCTGCATGATTTTGGCATGTCATTTAGCTTCTCTTCCATGCAGATTTAAGCATTCAGATTTAAGCAAATGAAGGAATTGGGCTACATGATAAACTGTACTAACCCTGTGTCTTATGTTTATAACTTTCCACTTCAGTAGCTCTGTTTACCAGCTATTTGAGAATGTCTGAGGTGCTTTTATATGTTTTATATATAAATATTCCAATCTAATCTACAGAAAGACTTAATTTCTGATTTTGAGTTATTAGAAGTAACTTGTTGCTTTTTTTTGCCTTTTTTATTGAGCTATAATTGATTTACAATATCATATAAGTTTCAGGTGTATAACATAGTGATTTACAATTTTTAAAGATTATACTCCATTTATAGTTATAAATGTTGGCTATATTCCCTGTGCTGTACAATATATCCTTCTAACTTATTTGTTTTATACATAGTAGTTTTATCTCTTAAGCCACTACCGCTAACTTGTTGCTTTTTAAAAAATCAAAACTAAAATACTGGGTCTGGCTCTGTTACTTACTGTCTTTGGGAACTTAGCAAATTACTTCACTTCTGTAGACTCAGTTTTGCCATTTGTAAAATAGAGTGATGGTAGTATCTAAATGATAAAATTCATGAAAAGCATTTGTTTTAGGGCCTGCTAGAAGATTAAGTCCTTACCAAGTGTTTAAATGATATTATTGTTGTCATTACTTTCAAATATTAAAAATTCTGATTTGTGAGCTATAAACTGTTTCAAACCAAAATGTGTAGGTCAGTTGTGTACAAAACACTGTGCTATACACCATACATAGTGGTGTATAGCACATGCATTCATCGTATACATGGGATAATGTATACTTTGAGAATATACAGGGCTTCCCTGGTGGCGCAGTGGTTGAGAGTCCACCTGCCAATGCAGGGGACACGGGTTCGTGCCCCGGTCCGGGAAGATCCCACATGCCGCAGAGCGGCTGGGCCCGTGGGCCATGGCAGCTGAGTCTGCGCGTCCAGAGCCTGTGCTCCGCAATGGGAGAGGCCACAACAGTGAGAGGCCCGCATACAGGAAAAAAAAAAAAAAAGAAAATATACAAGTTAAGTGGTTTATCTGAATCTTCCCTTCCCAGCCACCTTTCTTGGTGATTTTTAGCATCTTAAGGTTTTAAGATCTATTTAATGTCTTAACTCAGAAATTTATACTTTTATTCATTAAAGTTCCTGGATTTCCTACAACCACACTTTAGAAATTTGAATACTGATTTACTATTGAAGGATTAATAATATTTAGATTGCAACTTAAATGTGGCTTATAACATTGATTACATTTATAAACTTCAGAAGTTTTCAGTAGAGATTATAGGTATTTCTGTTGGTAAAAATCACTTTGTGTGTTTCATAATTAGACTTTTTGTTACTTCTCTAACCAAGAAAGTTCAAGATAGGCATGCCTGATGCTAATTTCAACCTAAAAATAGTATTGCAGAGTGAATGTACTTACTTTGTACTGGCATTATTTTGTGATTACATTTATGAGTTTAAAAAAATGTAAGAATGGCCTAACTTTTTTTAGGTGGAAATGAAGCAGTTTTATACATTGGTAGTATATAACTGTAACCTGGTAAAACTATGTAAGTTTGAAAATATACTTTCACTATTTCAGTTTAAAAGAATTAAAAATTATATAACTTGACTGGTAAATTGATTTAGGATATAATATTGCTGATACATTTTTATATGTATGGTAATATTTAATACATTTAAGAGTCATAGAAAAACAACTAAAAGAAGGGGATATGAGATACAACTAGCTGACATGACAGTTTAACTTGAGGGACTTAGACACAATTTCAGAAAGAAATGTTTATTTGGGTGTTGAACAGTAGTGAGCAGACCAGAAGTCTGAAGATAGAGTGGCTTTGGGTAATGTTTCTTCTGAGCTATTGGGTGAATCACTAAACTTCTTTCCACTTAATTTTCTTGTCTGTAAAATGGTAATAATAAAGGCTATCCTGTGAAAAGTGGTAGTATTATTAACTTTAATATACAGAAAAGAAAATTATGGCTCAGAAACATTAAATGATATGCTCACTGTCACAGGTAACCTTATAACCCTTATTTTCTTACTCAAAATCCTGTTGGCTTTCTATTATTGTAAGGTGATATTATTCTAAACATTGTAGAGCACCCCTAATTCCAAATAACTAGTTTAGTTGGGAGACAGCTGAATGATAGAAATGTACTACAGCAGAATTTTTCTTAGAAGAACAATATAGGGGACCTACTTTAAGGAACAGAAAATTGCAAAGTGGTGTGAATATACACTTTTAAAATGCCTTGCTACTTAAAAAGTCTTTCCAGCTTTATTTTCACTTTTAAATATGTTTTGGCTTGGAAGAAAGGAATTTTTAAAAGGTGGGCTGTCTGCAAGACTGTTTGAATTAAAATTCCACATAAGTGGAGTCCAAATAAATTAATATTTTATAGTATTTTTGGGTAGTATCGCAACATCTAAATTTTATAGTGAATATGCTGTATATTTAACTTAAATTTTAAAAATAATTGCTTTATTTCTAGCTGTGAATTCCTTTGGACAACTGATATTTATCATTGTGCCCAGTTTCTACAAATAAAAAAATGGGTGGATTATTTTCTCGATGGAGGGTAAGTTACTTTTCTTTACAGCCAGTTCTTAGTCTAATATAAAAGTGTCACATAAAGCTATTTGTAAGGGTCTCCTTTGTGGTGTAGACTTGAGTAGTAGTTTAATATTATCCCTAACTTTATTTAATTTTTTTCTTTCTTCTCTTATGAATTATTTTTTTATTTGGACTTTAATGATTCTACTTGCTATATAGGTGTCTGATGTCTCTGTTTAACAGAATTATTTCACGTTGACCTATGAATTATTTTTATTTCTCTGTTTATACATTTGTGTACAAATGGTTATCTTTTCTTGTTTTCATACTGCCTAAATTTCAATCTTACTTGAAAGATAGTTGAAACTAAGTATTCTATACAATATTTATGTTTTTATAGGCTGTATCTTTTTGCTTAAAGCTTGTCACAAATATTTACTAAAGTTACACTAGGTATACTTTTAGGAATTAATAGGTTAAACAAAATTAAAAATATAGCTTGATTTTATTGGCTAAGTCTTTAGAGGAAGTATCTCAAATTTAGAGCTGTAAAATATAAAATATTCTGGTCAATGCTCTTCTCTAATATAAGAGGAGGTAATGTAGTCTAGGACAACTACTTTGCTTATTTTTTGACTCCTTTTTACCATAACAATGGAGTCTAGCAATACTTGGTACACAATTTAGTTCTTGACCTATTACTGGAGATGCTTTGTTTTGGATTGGCATTACATTGACACCCTCCACCCACCTTTAAAACCTTATTAAAGTTCTGCCTGAGAATCAAATTTATCTATTCTTCCTTTGTCTTTCTTGTTAGGTTGAACCATATGAAACTGCCAGTTTTGACTACATAAACAGCAATTGCATATGGTTCAACCTAATATTAACAACACCTGTTGGCCCTACAATGCATTGATAATCATTACCCTCTTAGATGGTTGAGTATATAATTGGTAATTACTTTTTTCAAATGTTGTATGAGGCATTTTGGCTGGTTTTTATTCTAGGTGATATAAAAAATATCTTTGACAAACAAGCTCTGCAATAGTGAAGTATTCTTAGATGCCCTTTAAAAATCTGATATTCAGAAAAGTACTTTAGGAATTCAGAATGAAGGTAGCCTATTGATTTTTGACCTCTAGAGTCCTATGTGAACTTTTAGCAATAGTAAATCAGACCATATTTAGTCTTGAATTTTTAAATAGAATTTATAATTATAATAGTTTAATAGAATTATTATAGAATTAATAATTTATAATAGCTTAATAGAATTCTTTTGAATAATCATATCTAAGAAAATTTTTCTTGGAGGAAAATTTAAACAAATTTTCTCTCAGTAAAAGTATGTTTTACTGGGGTTGGTTAAGGATGGTAAAAATTGAGCTATCAGAGTTGAAAGTACTTCTAGGACTAAAAATTTAAGTTAAGTAGGTACATCTTATTTCTTTAGTCTTGTGTAATTTTGTTTATAGTTATAATTTTTATTTAAGTCTAAATCTCATTTGTAAAAAGACAGAAATACATATTGCTTAATAACATTGAAAAAACTTAATTTTGGATTAAAATGTTCTTGTATGATTATATAAGTCAAAGTGTTTCTAAGTTAGCGATAACAGGTTTTAATGCTGTCTCTTATTTCTGTTTCTATAACAGACAAAACCTTCAACTGTAGAGGTTCTGGAAAATATAGATAAGGTATGTTCTTTGGCTCTGGGGTGTTTTAATTCATTTTAGGTGTTACATAAATATTATTTTAGTACATATTACTTTGGAGACTAGATCTGGTATGGGAATTTAGAGGTGATATAGAGTAAGCCTGAGAACTTCAATGTTAAAATCCAAAGTCTATCAGTGACCTAAGAAGTCTGTGTCAGGTAATAGTGAATGTTAGAATGAAATTTGATCTACAACACGGTGTAAATCAATGTTACAGATAGGACAAAGTAGATTATAAAATAGTCTGCAACTATTTGTATCAGTTTGCAAACTTCACAGCTTTTTATACTTTCTATCATAAAAAAATGGTTATTCTTTGAGAATATTGAGAGTGATGAATGGATTGAAAGAATCTAGTATGGGTCACTGTTTCAATTTTTATTCTTTTTATAGTCAGTTTTTCTTTTAGGCCTTATACAGGGAGAATTATTACTTGTTTGATTTAACAAAGACTATTGATGCCAATTTTATACCTCTGATCTTTGCTAATTTGATAGGTTATCAAACATTATTTTTAAATATCTTAATTTTTAATTTAAAAAAGATTTGTCAAATCATAATAGACATTTTTCATATGTTTTGACTTCATTTTTAATTTTCTTTTTCATATTATGTTCTGTTTAAAATATTAAGGTATTATGTTTCATTGAATTTTTAAGAGTTCTTTATAACCTCTCTATCATGTAAAAATTTTTTTACCATTTTAATTTCTTTATGAATTTGATTTAATAATACATAATAACTATCTCTTCACAGGAAATTCAAGCACTGGAAGAATTTAGGGAAAAAAATCAGAGATTACAAAAATTATGGGTTGGAAGATTAATTCTCTACTCTTCAATTCTCTATCTGTTTACATGTTTAATTGTATACTTATGGTACCTTCCCGATGAATTTACAGCAAGACTTGTCATGACACTCCCATTTTTTGCTTTCCCATTAATGTAAGTAAAATGTTCTTTTTGTTGACTTTTCCTCTTCCTGACTAGATAGTTTTAATAAAGTCAGTTTCTTTTTATTATGAAATAATAATGTTGCAGAGTGAATAAATTTGCATTTTTTTGCAGTTTGAAAACTGTTTCTTTAAAAAGTAGAACAATTGTTTTAAACCTTTATTTATAATCCAACATACTTGAAGAATATGACCCAGTGACATTAGTAATAATGGCTCTGTACGGTAATCTTTTGTGATTCTCTAACACATGTTCATGCTCCCTAGGAGTACTGGGCATGGAGTAGGCATTTCAGATTGTGGGTAGTGGCAAGTGAGGAAGGACTTGTAAAACAAAAAGAACATCTGCCCCATGTTGAATGTATTCCATTCATCCCACCCTTCCCCTCTTTTTAGTAACTGCTATAAAGCAATTGACGCTTACTACAGAAATATTTTGTAATACAGCACTTTACGGGAGGTGTGAATTGAGATGAGAATGATTGCGAATTTTGAGAGAAAGTTTAATGAAAAATTTGTTCATTCAATCAACAAACATTTATAGGTACCAATTGTGTGCATGTTGGATTATAATGGTGTATGGTACACAAAAATACAGAACCTTTGACTGTAGATCTTAGACTGCATACATTAAATTAAGTAATAAGTATAATGAATATTATAATGGGTCCTTAACACAGTCTGGAGTGGACATGGGAGTCAGGGAAGGGCCTTTGTATTCTTTACTACTGTTGCCACAAATTTAGTGACTTAACACCCATTTATTATATCACAGGTGTGTAGGTCAGAAGTCCAGGTAGTTTGACTGGGTTTTTTGCTTAGGGTCTTGCAGGCTTAAATCATAGTTATTAGCTGGCCTGGGGTCTCTGGGGGCGGAGAATCTGCTTCCAGGCTCAAACAGGGTGTTGGCTGACTTCTGCTGTATCTCTCTGATTTCCTATTTTGCCCTTGGCTGAGAGAAACCTCTGTTTTTAAGGGCTTAACTGATGGTATTAGACCTACCAGGATAATCTAGGTTAATCTGCCTATCTTAAAATCAACTGAGTAGTAATTATATCTGCAAAGTCCCTTCATAGTAGTACCTAGATTACTGTTTGATAATATAACCAGAGAATGGAAATCTTGGGGAGAGAGAGGGGAATATCTTTAGAATTCTGCCTACCACATTCTTCCTGAGGAAGTGATTTTTGAGTTTGAGACCTGAAGGATGAGTTACGTGTAGCAAGGGTGGTGTGACATGGTAGGTAGTGTTTTAGGCAGAAGGAAGAGCATATTTGAAGACTCTGAAGGAGGATAGAGCATGGTAGGTTTAAAGAATTGAAAGAAGGCCAAAGACTGGATTATGGAGAAAAGTCTGGATAGTTAGATGAAGGATATTTCTTGTGGGCCTTATAGTCCATGATAAGGATTTTAGGTTTTAATCTAAGAATAGTGGGAAGCCACTGAAGATTTTTAAGGAGTATGACATGATCATATCATTATCTTGAAGATACCACTGAGGCTACAGCATGGAGAGTAAATTAGAGGGGAATAAGAATGGATCCGGAGCAGCAAGTTAGAAGGTTATTGTAGTTGTCTAGGGGAGAAACGATTGATGGTGATTTGCACTTGAGTGGTGGTAGCAGCATTGAAGAGAAACAGATGGGCTGCATGAAGTGGATGGGTTGAAGAGATTTAAGAGGTAGAATTGAGGTAATATGGAGAGGCTCTTGGTGATTGGTTAAATGTGGGGTGAAGGGGAAGAATTGCATCAAGGATAAAATTCAACTTCATGGCTTGGGAAATTTGGTTGATGGTAGCATCATTCATCTAAATAGGGAACAACATGAGGAGGAGCAGGTAGTTGACCCACTGAGACCAAAATACCTATGGTCTATCCAGATAGAGCTGTCAAGTGGGATGGTTAAGTATGACTATGAAGCTCAGGAGAGAAATTTGAATGGGAGATATAAATTTAGGATTTGGCAGCTTATAAATATTAGTCAAAGCCATCATCTGTTCGTTCAGTAAATATTTGGCACCTGCAATGTGTTAGGTTTTGGGCTAGCCTGTTGTGATTGAGAAAGTAGGGAGCTTACATTCAGTTGGGATTGGACAGACAAAAAACGAGACAAGTAAACAAACATAGTTAATTTAGAGAGAGATAAGTGCAATGAAGAAAATAAACAGGTGATGTGATAGAGAAGAATAGGATACTTTAGGATGGTCCTGGAAGGCCTCTTTTGAGGAGGTATTTGAATTGAGAACTAAAGTATGAGAAAGAACCAGTATGGAAAGAGTTGGAATATATGGAAGAGTATTTATATATACAGTGTGTAATAGCACATATATCCATAGAGAGATACAGGAAAGGATTATCCTCAAAATAATAATGGTAATTTTCTCAGGTGTTGGAATTTTAAGTAGTCGTTTCTTTCCACATGCTTATTTTTGGTATTGTTAGAATTTTTTCCATCAGTGTGTTCTTCAAATTAAAAAAAAAAAATTCCAAGAAGAAAGAACGGAAAATGCAAAGTCTGTGAATTAGGAGAGAGCGTGACTTATGCGAGGGTCAAAAACATAGGTATATCTGGAGTGTGATGGAAAGGAAGAGTGATGCAAGGTGAGCTTGCACAATCTAGATCATGGAGGGTCACAGAGAGGAGTCTGAATTTTATTTTGGGTGAAATGGAAAGAGTGTAAAGGTTTTAGTAGAAGAATGGCATGATGAGATCTAAGAAGATCATGTGTGATGTTTTATGGAGATGGAGTAAGAGGAGGACAAGAATAGAAACCGGGAGATCAGCTAGGAGGCTGTTGTAGAAGTTTAATAAAAAATGAAGACGGATTGGACTGCCCAGTGGCAGAAGAGATGAACAGATGATTTGGAAATATGTTAGAAGTAAAACTGAGACAACTTGATGGGAGGAAATGGAAGGTAAGGGAAAAGGAGGAATCAGGGTGATGCTTAGGTTTTTTGGTTTGACATTGGTGGGTGGGGTAGGATCTTTTTCATTGGGACTACTATAGTAAACATTTTTGGTTTAGTCTTTAGGAACTCCTGGTGCTGATACAATTTTAACTTTATATGTAGGTAAAGAGCCAAAAATCAAGTACATGCATATTACAAAATAATTGTCTCTGCCATTTAAAAAATGTTTCTTCTCTTTTGAAATCTTTTGGAATGCTTCTTATCCCAGGTGTAGTCTCAGATTTCATAATGCAGAGCCCCTTTCCCTTGTTAACCTTCTATTTTTTTTTTATGAAAAGAAGGGAGAAAAATTTAGAAAGGGAATAAGTGTGAGATGTTTAGTTGATTTAAATGTCTTTAAATACTTAAAAAAACTCCATTTGACATCCATTTCCATATCAAAATTGATTTTCTGATTATAGAAGATTTTAATCTAGTTGTAAAAGAATACCTGACAGGGAACTCTCTGTGCTAATTCTAATGCCTAAGCACAGATTGTGATTGGCTATTGTGACTCAGAAGATTTTTTTTGTTTGTTTTTTTGCACATAAATCGTATACTAATTGTTTAAAAGTATAAAAAACTGGGGCTTCCCTGGTGGCGCAGTGGTTGAGAATCCGCCTGCCGAAGCAGGGGACATGCGTTTGTGCCCTGGTCTGGGAAGATCCCACATGCCACGGAGTGGCTGGGCCCGTGAGCCATGGCCACTGAGCCTGCGCGTCCGGAGCCTGTGCTCCACAACGGGAGAGGCCACAGCAGTGAGAGGCCCGTGTACCGCAAAAAAAAAAAAAAAAAGTAAAAAAACTTAGTTTCTTTAAAAATGTTTTTTATTTCTTCAGTTTGATCTTTCCACTCTTTTGAGTGTGAAGCTTTGTTATCCTTACTGTGTCCTTCTGCCTGTTCTGCATCACCTGCATCTAGTATTTCTTGGCTTGTTAAGCTTCAGAGCCATTTCTCACTTTGTCTCATTCACATCTGTGACCTGGTTCTCAACTGCTGCAGTTTCTATTTCAGTGAGCTGTTGTTCACTTTTGGAAGCATAGACCAGTTATCCAACAAAGAATAGAATTGTCCTTCTGATTGATGACAATCAAAAAAGCATGAAATAGAATACAACAACATGAGAGTGGATGTCGTGGTGAACAGAAAGAAGACTTACCACAGGACATTGCCTTTTGTGTGTAATGTGAGCTCTCGCTCAAGCTTACCCCTGGACTTTTTTTCTTTGGAAACAAAGTTTTGATGTCTAGACCAGGGTTTGCTTAAAGAAATGGAGGCAGAAGGAGCAAGAAAAGGTATTGCTTTACTCATCACTGTCTACATTAATTATAAAGTTTGGAAATCTACCTGATAATGACAAAAAGCGACTGTTGTCTCTGCATTCCCAGTTTCCCAAATGCTTTTACTGGCAGAGAGGTCATGGATTCAGGACTGAGCATATATTGCCTAATCATAACTATTCCCAAATTATCTTTTTTGGTAGAATATCAATACCTGAGAAGATTTGAGATTTTATTTTGTCTTCTTTTTAGGATATAATAGGGAGGAACTTGGTGAGATTCCAGTCTATTTGTTTTCTGCTTTTCAGATTTGATAATATATTTATACCTCTCTGATCTTTTCAACTGTTACTGAAACTGAAATTATGGTGAACTGATTTCATAGGAATTATTAAGATTGTGCTCCATAGTGAGGGAAGGTTTGGTTTACATTAAATTTTTGTATTTCTGCATTACGCTGGCAGATAGGCATTACCTTGGGAGTTGGCTCATTTTCTAAGAAGGAACAACCATAAACTTTGTCTCTACCCTTAACTGACTCTGCAAGCAATCTTACAAACTTTTATTCCTGGATACCTTATTCTTACAAATAATAACTTTCTAGAAATTCCATTCTCTATAAGGTCATTTCAGAGACCAATTAGCATAAAATGTTAACCTTCCCAGAGGGTTTGGCCATATTTTCTTTCCGTGTGTATGTGTGTTTTCCTCTTAAAATGAGATTTGAGGGGAAAAAATTTAAGCAAAGGAACTGAGGAAGGTGGTTTTGTCTCCTGTTTCCTTCCTCCTGTTTTTTGTTTTCTTGCTTTTCTACTTGAATTGAAAGCTGTTTGATGTTAGAGCTTTGACTTTATACAATTTTTTTTTTTTTTTCTGCACTACGCAGCATGTGGGATCTTAGTTCCCAACCAGGGATTGAACCCGGGCCCCCTTCATTGGAAGGCAGAGTCTTAACCACTGGACTGTCAGGGAATGCCTCCTTCCCACTTCCCCTCCTCCCAACCAGTTTGTGGTATATATTTCCTCAATCCAGCTAGGCAGCTAACAGACATAATTTGTAGCCTTTTCAGGAAAGTTAAAAGTTTGTTTCATGGCACTCTAATAAATACAAAGTATCTCCCATCAACTATAGTTGGCTCTTAAAGGAGAAGATATCTGAACATCTCTTGATATTTACTCAAGTGGAATATTTACTCTTAGTTTTTGTAAGAAAATCATTTTGCAAGCATCCCTTTTATAATATTCATATTAAAATATAGATATTCACTTGATATAATTCTGTACTTAAAAAATTATGTACTGAGACATAATTAAGAGACAAATCCTATTCTTGGATGGGAAGACAAATCCTATTCTGAGATTAGTTCTCCCTAAATTAATCTAAAAATGTGTGATCACAATAAAAATACTAACAATACTTTAAAAATCTTGGCCCACTTATTCCATAATTTTTAATGGAAAAATAAGCACATAGGAATAGTCTTGAAAAGTCTAAAAAAGGAGTGGAATGAGAAGCAGAGGTCTACCAGGCATCAAATGCATTGTAAAACTTCATTAATTAAAAGTTTGATAGTGTCTAAATAGAGACACAGACCAAAGGAAGAGATACAAGAATCCAGAAATAAATCCCAAAAGGAATTTTTATTATATATGGTTTTTATATATGATAAAGATAGCATTTCAAATCATTGGGGGAAAACAGTATTGAGTTATATCTCTCCTCCACCCAAATAGTAAAAATAAATAAATAAAGCTTGTTCCTTATACCAAAATAAATCATTGTTACTTGTCTAAATATGAAGGTAATTCTCCCTAAAGCCTTTGATGGTTAAATAAACTGACAAAATTGTCAACATAGTTATAAATATTGAGACCTGTAATCTTTTCATTTTTAGCTTTATATATTGTTAAGTCTCATCTTAAAAACATTTCAATAAATTGGATTGGGCTTGTATAGTTGTTGGAAAGAAAGCACTTAAATTTGGCAGAAAGGACGAAATAAGTAAAAATTCCTTTTTATATGAAGGTTGGTGAAAAATCATCAGAGGTTTATGGAATGTTAATCCTTTAGTAAAAGTGAGGAAGGTTTTATTATATTGATTGAGTTTTAGGTATTCTGCTACATTTTAACTTTTAGCACTTTTAACTTTAGTACAGTAAAAACACTTAGTATTAAGGATTTAAAATGTTTACTGAATCTAAAGTATGATTCTGTTTTATTGAGGCTCCGGTTATTCCTGTTAGAACACCTTTATAATTTTATAGTGCAAGTCACTGGATAATATTTAACAGAAATTCATGCTGTACTTACATTTCACATAGCATCAGTTTCATTCAGAAAAGAGCAACAGGAATGATTACATGAATGTGCGTTAGGATATTTAGTATGTCTTAGAACTGATAGTATATATGAACTTATCGATTTTCTATACTAATTTTGTATTCAACTATAATAATTGATTGTTTCTAATAAGTTTTTTAGTTGATTCTCTGAGAGTTTCTAAGTATGCAATCATATTATTTGTAAATAGCAATAATTTTACCACCTCCTTTCAGATATTTTGACTCCTTTCAGATTTTTTTTTCCTCTTTGGTAATTGTATTGGCTAATACTTTCAGGACAATGTTAAGTTACAGAGAAAATAGTCAACATCCTTAACTTGCTCCTTGGGAATGCTTCTAATGTTTCCCGTTGGGCATTATCCTGACTTTTGGATTGAGACAGATATATTTTATGTTAAGGAACCTTCTAGCTATTTATATTTTATTTAGTTTTTTTTTTAAATCAAGAAAGATTGTTGAATTTTGTTAAATGCTGTTTCATCATCTATGGAGATAGCCATGTGATTTTTCATCTTACATCTCTTGATAATGATAGATTATATTAAATATTGAAATCAAATGTTGAAATCTTGAATTCTAGGAAAATTTCTGCTTTCTTAGTTGTAGTCATTTTATAAGAACAGCAGGAAGCTTTCCTTTCTTTTTTAATGCTCTGGAACAGTTTAAATAGTACTAGCATTATCTGTCCTTTACAGGTTTAGTAGTATTCCATTTGAAATCTTTTGGGCTTGGTGTTTTTTATAGAGGGTAGCTCTTAACAACTTCTAAAATTCAACAGTAGTTCATTTTTTAGGCTTTCTCTCTCTTCCAAGGTTAGTTTTGTTAACCATTCTACAGTTTTAAAGTGTATTTGCATAGTGTTGTAATAGCAGTAATCATTGTCTCATTGATTTTTAAAATTTTCTTTGTAGCTATGATTATTGCTTCCTTATTATTTCTTATTTTGTATATTTGTAATTCTTTTCTGATTGTTTTTATTAGCTGTTTCTTCCAAAGAACCAGCTTAAAAAATTACTTCTTTTTATTACTTCTTTTTTTTTTCCGCAGGCTTACTTTATTCTTGTAACTCAAAATGGATGCTTTAATGTATTTATTTTCATTCTTATTTCTTAACACAATACACCACACATGTATTTGAGGCCATGGTATTTTTCTGACTGCTTTAGTTTTATCCCACAGGTCTTGATAGGTAGTGATATGTATTTACTTTGGTTATTTTTAAAACTTCATTACATTTTTTAAAAGTTTTTTTTTTAAGTTTTTATAATCTAAGAGTTATTTCCAGGTGGCAATGTGTGTTTGTATGTTTGTTTTTTTGGCTTAGTTACTATTTCTAGTTTTATTATATTGCTTTCAGAGAATGTTGTTTAATAATATTTCTACTTCTTTGGTTTTATTGAGACCTGTTTTGGTGGCATGCTATTTGATCAGTTGCTGTGTTTCATGAACAGTTGAAGATATATATATATATATTTTTCAGAGTTTAATATTACCATTGTAAACTACCTTACTGTGTTATATAGGTCTTCTGTATCCTAATAACAGTGTATTTCTACTTTTCCCTATATTTCCTTTAGTTTTGCTTTATGAATGTTATGCTTTTCTATTTGATGAGTAAATATTCTTGTAATATCTTCATTGTAGGCACATCCTTTAAAAAATACTTTTTAATCTTGAAATAATTATAGATTCACAGGAAATTGGAGAAAACAGATGTACAAGCAGGTCCTGTGTACCCTTCACCTAGCCTTCCCCAGTGGTAACATCTTGCATGACTACAATTAAATATCACAACAGGAAATAGGAACTGGTTCAATTCATAGAGCATATTCAGATTTCACTAGTTTTCCATACACTCATTTGTGTGTATGTGTTTTATATTTCTATGCAGTTTTATCATATGTGTGGCTTCATGTAAGTACCCCACAATTTAGATCCAGAATTGTTCACAGAGTTCCTTTTTGCTACCCCTTTGCAGTCATACCAACCCTCTTCCACATGCCCCATTCCTAACCCCTTCCACCCCATCTGTTTTCCATCTCTATAATTTTATTTCAAGAATGTTATAAAATGGGATCACATAGTATGTAACCTTTTGAAGTTGGCTTTTTAAACTCAGCATATTCTTGAGATACATCCAAGATGTTAAGTGTAACAGTAATTACTTTTTATTGCTGAGTAGTATTTCATGGCATTAATGTAGCACAGTTTGTTTAGCCATACACCTGTTAAAGGACATTAGGATGGTTTCCAGTTTCTGGCTCTAACAAATGAGACTGCCATGAATATTTGTGTACAGGTTTTTGTCTGAATGTAAGTTTTTATTTCTCTGGGGTATATGCCCAAGAGTGTAATATCTGAGGCGCTTGTAAGTACATGTTTACTTTTATAAGAAACTGCTAAACCTTTTTTCAGAGTAGAGGTACCATTTTATATTTCCACTAGTGATGTTTGAGTGATCTTGTTTCTCTGCATCCTTGGCAACATTTGGTATTATCACTATTTTGTGATTTGATCATTCTGATAGGTGTGTATTGATAGCTCATTGTGGTTTTTTTTTTTATATTTATTTATTTATTTTTGGCTGCGTTGGGCCTTCATTGCTGCACGTGGGCTTTCTCTAGTTGCGCCCAGCGGGGGCTACCCTTCATTGCGGTGCATGGGCTTCTCAGTGCGGTGGCCTCTCTTGCTGCGGAGCACGGGCTCCAGGCACGTGGGCTTCAGTGGCAGCAGCACGCGGGCTCAGCAGTTGTGCCTTGCGGGCTCTAGAGCGCAGGCTCAGCAGCTGTGGCACACAGGCTCAGTTGCTCTGTGGCATGTGGGATCCTCCCAGACCAGGGCTCAAACCCATGTACCCTGCCTTGGCAGGTAGATTCCCAACCACCTGCACCACCAGGGAAGCCCTCATTGTGGTTTTAATTTACATTTCCCTGATGGCTGTGATGCTGCACATCTTTTCATGTGCTTATTTTCCATCTGTATCTTTTCTTCATTGAAATGTCTATTCAGGTCTGCTGTCTAATTTTCTAATTGGATAATTAGTCTTTTTACTGTTGAGTTTTGAGAGTTCTTTATATATTGTAGATACAAGTTCTTTGCTGGATATGTGGTTTGCAGATATTTTTTTTCAGTCTGTAATTTGGGTTTTCATCCTTATAAAGGGTTTTTCACAGAGCCAAATTTATTATTTAAATTTTTCCTTTTATGGATTGTGCTTTTGTTGTTAAGAACCCCTCTGTATCTATAGGTCCTGAAGACTTTCTTCTTTATTTTTTGCTATGCTTTTTTCCTTCTAACATTTTACATTTAAGTTCATAAGCCATTTTGAGCCAATTTTTTATATAAGATGTGAGGTTCACATTGAGATCCATCCTTCCTTCCTTCCTTCCTTCCTTCCTTCCTTCCTTCCTTCCTTTCTCCCTCCCTCCCTCCCTCCCTCCCTCCCTCTCTCTCTCCCTCCCTCTCTCCCTCTCTCCCTCCCTCTCTCCCTCTCTCCCTCTCTCTCTCTCTCTCTCCCTCTCTCCCTCTCTCCCTCCCTCCCTCCCTCTCTCCCTCTCTCTCTCTCTCTCTCCCTCTCTCCCTCTCTCCCTCCCTCCCTCTCTCTCTTTCTTTCTTTCTTCTGCCTGTGGATGTGCAGTTGCTCCAGCTCTATTTGTTGGAAAGAAACTGCATCCTTTTTAATACTATAAAATGACCTTCTTTTTCTAGTTTAAAGCTTTTTTTGGTGGGGGTGTAGTCTTGAATTCAGTCTTGTGGCATATTAAGATCACAACCTTTATTTTGTGTGTATTTGCCTACTATATTTTTTGCCCATTGTTTTATTTTCAACCTTCAAAAACAGTTTTAGGTGTCAGTTTACATTATAGGGTTGGTTTTTATTTTATGATCCAGTCTGAAAGTCTTTTTCTTTTGCTCTAGTGAGTTTAGCTCATTTACATTCATTGAGATGAAAGATGTTGGTCTAAGTTTTGAAACTAATTTTGCTTTTGGTTTTTATACCTTAAATAGAAAATCTCTAGCTATGTGGTATGTTTACTTTGCTTTGACCCAGTTATTTGTAAGAGGTTTATGTGAGAGTATAGAGGCAAGTCTTCCTACATTTAGGCTATCTAGAATTTTCCTTACGATCCAGGATTTAGTATGTTAGTTTGTTCAGCTTTTATCCTTCTCCAGCCAACAGAGTTAGGCAACTGTGTATAAAATTTTTCATAGTACAAAACTTTTCTCCCCTGCTGCCATAGAAACAGAATATTCTTTGTAAATAGGGCATTTCTGAGTGATTTCTTTTTAAGCCCTGCCTTTTCAGTTTCATTGTTGGAACCAAACTTAGGAGTTTCTGCCTGTAGCGTGTGTATCTTATTCTCAGTGTAATAAACATGAGTTTTAGGCTTTGCACTTTGAGAAGTTTATCTTCCTACCTTTTAGTGAGATAAGCAGTTTTCCTTCTCTGCTTTTACTCTTTCGAGCCCTTGCATGATCTCCATTGTTTTGGAGAACACTTCCAGATATTTTGAGGGTTGAGTTTTAGCTTATCTTAATTTTATCAGAAAAGGAATTTGTGTTTTTGTTTTTGTCTCCTTGCTGTTTGGATGATTTCTATGAAGAGAAGGGGGAAATGGAGATTATGCCAGTATTCTCAAAGTAGGAGTCAACAGTAATATCTTTAATATCTTCACAAAACATGTTGCTGTATTTTCATAAATTATATTTAATTATTGGGAGAGCAACATCTTTGTTGGGATAAGTAGAACACATATTCCTGAAGTACTTTAATTCTTTTCCTAAATTTTATTTTAAAGAATTATGTAAAAGAATTTCATTTAATTTAGCCTTAAGGAATAACTAACTCTATTATATTCTACCTTTTCAAGTCTTGAAGGCTTGACACTTAGAAATGTGTATTATTTGATAGCTCATTTTCTCCACCAGTAGTTCTGATAAAAACCAAAAGAAGAATTTGTTGTCCACAAAGGGAAGTTAGTGAGTTTTATTGTGAAGTAAGGGAGTATATTTCCATTCTTGTACTTTTTACACTTCGAAAATTATATATGCTTTAAAAAAATATACCATTTAAGAAAATTTACTGATTTTCTTCAGAATTTTAGTCATTATCTCTGCAACTCCTTCTCTTGTGTTCTCAGTTTTCTTTCCCTATACTTTTTTTCCTAAATCATCTCTCAGCTTGCCACTGTTTCAGGGGGTTTGCAATGGGGAAATATTATGGGACTTTTCTACTGTTGTAGGATCATTTAGGGTTGTGAGCTGTATGTTTAACCTCTTTTCTCATCTCCCTTCCCTTGGTAAGGACAATGACCAGTGTCTTCTTTTTAGTGCTTAGGTAGTTGTCCAAGTACCATGTAGGAATCTGGTACTGGTTATTTTGGTATTTTCATATCATAAAAATAAATCATCACCATGTAAAAACATGTAGGGGCTTCACTGGTGGCACAATGGTTAAGAACCCGCCTGCCAATGCAGGGGACATGGGTTGGAGCCCTGGTCCAGGAAGATCCCACATGCCAAGGAGCAACTAAGCCTGTGCGCCACAACTACTGAGCCTGCACTCTAGAACCCATGAGCCACAACTACTGAGCCCATGCACCACAACTACTGAAGCCCGTGTGCCTAGAGCCTGTCCTCCACAGCAAGAGGAGCCACTGCAATGAGAAGCCTGCGCACCACAACAAAGAGTAACCCCTGCTCACCGCAACTAGAGAAAGCCCGCGTGCAGCAACCAAGACCCAACGCAGCCAAAAATAAATAAATAAACAAACAACCCCCAAAACATGTACAAGTTATCTATTGCTATGTAACAAGTTGCCCCAGAGCTTAGTAGCTTAAAACAACAAATGTTTATTCTCTCTCACAGTTCTTCAGGGACAGAATATGGGAGCAGCTTAGCTGATGGTTCTGGCCCAGGGTCTTTTTTCATATATAAATTGCAGTTAAGCTATTGGCTGGGCCTATAGTCATCTCAAGGCTTACCTAAGGCTGGAGAATTTACTTCTAAGCTCACACATGCAGTTGTTGGCAGGCATCAGCTCCTCACTGGCTGTTTGCCAGAGACCTCGGTTCCTCACCAAATGGGCTTTTCTGTGGAGTTCCCTGAATGTCCTCATGTCATAGCAGCTTCTCTCAGAGCGAATAATCCAAGAGAGAGAAGGAAAGCAAGTGGAAGAAGAGGCCTGAAATGGAAACTGCATATTTTTATAACCTAATCTTGAAGTGACATGCTGTTGGTCACACAGACCAACACTGTTGAGAGAGAACTACATAAAGTTATGAATACCAGGAGACAGGGTTCACTGGTGATGACCTTGCAGGCTAATTCCTAAGAATAGCAATGATATATTTCAGAGTGGAGAACTAATTTTCATACCTATTATCTGAATTTGCATTTAGATACAATGTATTTCTTTTATAAAATGATGGATAATGTTTGTATACTTATTCGGCCATGCTCTATGGAGAAGGGATTTTTGTTTTATTTACATTGAATTTAAGAGATGACCTGGACAAGTTTGTGATTAGGATCATTCTTTGATTTTCTTTTAATTCTTTTAGTATCATTTGACGACTTACTAATGCAAGGCCTAAAGAATTACCTTCATAAAATCTTTGAAAGGCGATGTTTAGCTAAATTTACTTATCAGTTATTTACTTGATGGTAAGATTTTATTTTTTCTCCAGATAGCTTATCCTATTTAGTAGAGAAGATCCCTCTAATATTAAATAACAGGGAAAGGGCTTCCCTGGTGGCGCAGTGGTTGAGAGTCCGCCTTCCGATGCAGGGGACACGGGTTCGTGCCCTGGTCCGGGAAGATCCCACATGCTGCGGAGCGGCTGGGCCTGTGAGCCATGGCCGCTGAGCCTGCGTGTCCGGAGCCTGTGCTTCGCAACGGGAGAGGCCACAACAGTGAGAGGCCCACGTACCGCAAAAAAAAACACAAAAAACCAGGGAAGGAGGAGCATCTTACATTTGTATAATGGTTTGGATTTGTAAAACATGTTTTTCCCTAACGTATGGGAATAGATAAAGTTTTAGAGTTGATGCTTACCTAGTAAGAAGGAATTTTTTTAATTTGTTCTTAATCTTTTGGAGGATTCATAGACTCCTTTGAGAATGATGAGGGTAATGGTCTCTCCAGAGAAATGCACTTATGCACACAAAGGCAATTTCACAATTTGGAGGGACTCTCAGGAGGTCCATGGATTTTAGACTGAGAACTCCTTTGAAAGCACAGGTAAACTTCTGGTGGATTCTGAAAGAAAGGAGTGCTTTTTGATTTTCAAAATACAAAGGGATACAATGTCCCTAACTCTAATTGGAAATGTGTGTTTGTTTTCATTTTATGTGGCTTCTAATTCATGTATCCTAATGATGGTTTTTGTTTTTGAATTTTGCTTGTTCTATAGCATCTGGAGCATAAGAACGGTGCTTATTTTCTTCTTTTCCAAGAGAACAGAAAGAAATAGTAAGTTTAATTTTGAAGTTTTTATAAATACATTAAAAAACCTATCTTATGGTACATTAGTTTGTAATTGAATAACAGGTTGTGAAATGGTATATTGAAATGACAACGTGGTAAATATTGAAGAGCTGTTTACTGTAAAGTATAAGAAAGGTTATGAATGATCAAACTGGTTCTGTTTTTCTGTTGTGTTATTTCTGTCTTGTCCATTTAGAATTTTTTTTTTACACAATACACAAAACAATTCATTTCTTTAAATGAAGAGAAATTATATTTATTAAATTATCTTTATAGAAAACATGTTATTATGGAGTAAAATATAGTTAAACATCTTTTGATTTATTCTATTAATTGCATCATTCTCTTCAGGCTCACAGCCCCTAGGCTTTTGCTTTTATTGTATGTAAATACAATATGTATGTAAATTATGACAATTTTCCTGTATTCTGTGTATGTGCAGATTTTAAAGACATTCAGGTCTTAAAACTATGAGTTCTAATTAACCCAAGATATGCAAATTTCATTTTAAATGAACTTTACATGTGACTTTTTTTCTTGTTTTAACTTTTCATTATAGAATATTTCAAGCATATACAAAAGTAGACTGAATAGTATAATGAACACTCATATTACCTATCACACAACCTAAACAATCATCAACTCCTGGTCAATCTTATTTCATTTTTACCCCCACCCACTTCTCCATCTCTGTTATTTTGAAGTATATCCCAGATATATCTATCCATAATGTACTTTAAAAATGTGTAAACAATGTACATTATTATACTTAAAAAAGAATTCTTAAAATTATAAAATATTAAATATAAAAATAATAGATTTCCAGTTATCTTACAAATGTCATTTGCTTTAAAAAATATTTTGTTTGTTTGACTCAGGATCCAAGCAAGGTTCACACAGATACATGACTTTCAAACTGCCCTCCTCATGTATAACTTATCTTTGACCCAGTTAAGGTTCTGTGATCTAGACCAATGACCATCCCTTTTAGACACCCTTGACTCCTTTGCCTCTCTTTCCCATTCTGCTTGTCTGGCAAACCATACCTTGTTTAAATACAGTTATATGCTTAATCTGTGACTGGAGAAACCATATCCTGGTTAAAGACATTTATGTGCTTAGTCTATATCTGCATCAGGAAAACTAGATTTGTTAGAGGAAAATCATACAACATGCTGACTAGACTCACTTTAAATCTATGATTGCAAATACCAAATGTACACTCAACACTGCTACAAAACCCTATTATAGTTCCCTAGTAAATTTACTTTTTTCTCTTTGAGAGTATTATTTGACACTGTATTTCTCCTCAAATCACTAATACTCACCACCATACCAAAACCCCAAAACCAAAACCAAACCAAACCAAAATAAAACCAACCAACCAAATAAAAATTCAGAAGCCACAAATAAACAAAACTTCACAAAATCTACCTGGCCACTCTGACCTGATAGTCTCACTTCATGAAGAAAATAGATGTAAACAGGTGAGCGCTATCTCTACCACCAAAAACATAGAGTTAGCCCCATCTGTTACTCAGTATGCTGTCATCCATCATGGTAATTTGGAAGACTGACCTTGATCCCATCTCTGGCTAAGCCTTTCATTTATGCTCTGGATTCTAGATACTCTGACCATTTCATGAACTTTGCTCTTATAGTTATCCCTACCTGCATCTCTTTTGCATTATCTATTTGTATTGGCTTGTCTATTTGGCATATAATCCTGTCTCAATACAATCATCTGGGGGAAAAATCCCATCCTGACTCCATATTCCCTTTAATTTACAATGCATTTCTCCCTCCCCTTCAAAGTTCTCTCATTTTTACCTCCAAAATTATCTTGAAAATGACCACTTATAACTTTCTTTACTACTACTGCAATTCTAATTCAGGTCATCATCATCTGTTGCTGGCACTATTGCTGTGGTTTCCTAACTAGTCTATTTTTAAGGTATAAATCAGATCTTGTATCTCTCCTACTTAAATTCTTCTAGTGGCTTCCCATTGCAACCAGAGTAAAATCTGACCTTAACCCCAACTTTCTGGCTTATGTCTATTTCTCTAACTTCATCTCTTTCCACTCTCCTTTTTTTACCTTTGCTCCAGCCACACTAGCCATCTTTTTGTCCTACAAATAAGGTTAAGTCCTCTGAACCCCAGTTTGCTAGTTTATAAACTAGAAACAAATATTTGTTTTGGCAAGACTGTTATGAGTTTTAACTGATAATATTATGTGTGAAAGCATATAAAAATTGTAAAGTGTTACAGACATGTGGGCTGATGGTACTGATTTTTCTTTTCCAATTCCTATTATTTTTTATTTTTCTTGCCTTTAAAATTTTACTTGCCTTGTTTAATGGGTTAGGACCCAGTATAATATTGAGTTGAAGTGGGAATAGCAGGTATCTTTGTCTAGCACCTGATTTTGGTGCAAAAGCTTTTAATTTTTACCATTAAGTATGATGTTTGCTGTGGTTTTAAAAAATATTGATACTTTTAATCAGATTAGAGAAATTAAGCTTATGGCATTGTTTCCGGTGATATTTAGTAATATAGTGGATGCTGGGAAGACAGGAAGAAGTTTAAAACAAATATGATCTTGGACCTCATGGAACCAACAAAATAGTGAAAGATATAAGAAAATTTATTTTAAAAGAGCCCTTGGAAACACTTCTCTAAGGAAAATGTGTGAATATTTTGACTTGCAAGTAGGCACATTAGGACATGCTTATTATATAAAGGAGTTTTTTTGCTTTAAATTTTTATTTTACAGATCCTTTCATTAAAAAAATTTGTACGAATCATTTGCATAGGTATTGCATGTAGATAAAATAGACTTCATAAGAGATTGTCTTGCAGTTTTACACTTCTTTTTAGCATAAAGTTAGGTACCATATATATTTACGTGTGTGTGTATATATATATATATATATATATATATACATATATATATATTTTAAGTCTGAAGCTACTGATCATGTCTTGCTTTTTGTTCTGTTAGTTGTATTTCCTTTGTTTTACAAGTTGGACCTAGTATAGATTCAAGTAAGGATTGGCAAACTACAGCCTGTGAGCCAAGTCCTGCCCACCACCTTGTACATCTCATGAGCTAACTAACAATGGTTTTTACATTTTTAAATTATTGAAAAAATTCAAAGAGTAATATTTTGTGACATGTTAAATTTGAATGAAGTTCAAATTTCTGTTTTATTGGAACACAGCCACATCCATTCATTTATATGTTATCTGTAGCTACTTTCATTCAATGATGGCAAAATTGAGTAGTTGTGACAGACTGTATGGTGCTCTCAACATTTCAGCCTATTGTAGGATGCACAACAAATCACAGTGACGCTGTTATAACTTGACAGCATTTCACGTGCCATGTATATTGCTGTATTGTGACTATTTATTATTACCAGTGTACACTCATTATGTAAAAACAAGAAGAGAAAATTGGACTTTGAATGTTGCACTTTTTTTTTTTTTTACGGTACGCAGGCCTCTCACTGTTGTGGCCTCTCCCGTTGCAGAGCACAGGCTCCGGATGCGCAGGCTCAGCGGCCATGGCTCACGGGTCCAGCCGCTCCGCGGCATGTGGGATCTTCCCGGACCGGGGCACGAACCCCTGTCCCCTGCATCGGCAGGCGGACTCTCAACCACTGTGCCACCAGGGAAGCCCTGAATGTTGCACTTTTAAGGCACAATGGATTGTGGACTATTTTATTATCAAAACACAAAGCATTGTGCTTATTATGCAATGCCATTATAAATGTACTAAAAGAATACAAATATACATTGACTATCATGCAACGTACTCACCATGATACTCCCAATGCACGGAAAAGCAATGTTAGAAAAATTAGAACTTTTGTTTTTTTTTTGTTTTTTTGCGGTACACGGGCCTCTCACTGCTGTGGCCTCTCCCGTTGCGAAGCACAGGCTCCGGACACGCAGGCTCAGCGGCCACGGCTCACGGGCCTAGCCGCTCCACGGCATGTGGGATCCTCCTGGACCGGGGCACGAACCCGTGTCCCCTGCATCGGCAGGCGGACTCTCAACCACTGCGCCACCAGGGAAGCCCTGTCATTGACTCTTGATGAGTTGACAGATGTTACTGATACAGCTCAATTGTAATTTATTTCAGAAGTCAGTACTGAACTTGAAATGACTAAAGAATTAGCCTCTGTCAACAGTCTGTGTAGAACACTCTGGGAGAGAATATTTTTAAAAAAGAAGTTGAAAAAACACTAATTTAGTACAACCTGAAGTGGAATTTACTGAGATGTATTTACAACTGTTGGTGGTAAAAATATGTGTGAAGCAGAAAGAGGCTTAGTGGATTAATTTACAAAGCTCATGAAACTGTAAGGTGTTTAAATTCTGTGGTTATCCACTGTGTTATTCAACAGCAATGGACTTAATCGTCATCAATTATGTGGACTTTTATCAGAAATACAAGCAGTTGGATGGATTAGTAGTAGTAGTAAACTTTTATTGTGATGTTTTGAGCTCAGAGCCAAGACTAAAATGTTTCTGAATGAGAAGAACCACCTTCAACCATTATGAATGAACTGCTTTGGAAATTAGATTTTGCTGCAGACTTGATAATGGTTCTTAATGAATTCAGCCTAAGAGTACGAGACAAGGCAGTCTTTATATGTGAAACCTATACTGCTATAAAGTGATTTAGAAAAGCAAATAACAATTTGCTTTTGATGACGAAAGGTAATTTTTTAAAAAGTGCTATGAGAAGTTAAGAAACAAGATCTCCATTCCCACCCCGATTTGCAGCAGATACATTATCTGAGCTCAAACTACGATTCCAGCAGTGTTTTTCAGACCTCATGCAAGTACAAAGGAAATTTCCGTATTTCAAAATCCCTTTAACTGGAAGTGATTAATTTGCAATGACATGATAAAAGGCAAATATCAAGAAAAGAATCTAAAGAATTTTATAAATGCCTTTCACACAATGAATATGCTCAATTAAAATCATGTGATTGTGGATTGATTTCAATATTTAGCAGCACCTATCTGTGAAAAAAATTTTTCAGAAATAAAATGTCTGAAATCTCATTACAGATAAACTAACAGATTGACATTTGTGATCAATTTTGAGGATGGGGGGCACTAACTTTGAATCTCAAGTGAAATGTTATCCCCCACCTACCCCTCCAGATTCCATTCTTTTTATTGGTAGACCTATGTTACAAAAAATTGAACTCAATTATTATTATATTTGAATTATGTCAATGAAAGTTTTGTGGAAATTTGTTTACTCCTTTAAAAGTGCTCACCTAATTTTGCCTTTTGGCCCATAAAGCCTAAAATATTTACTATCTGGCCCTTTATAGAAAAAGTTTGCTGATCTCTGCATTAAAGGTTAGATATTTGGCTTGGTCTTATCTAACTAAAGATGACTATTCTCTTCAAAGAGGTCAGCAGTTTTTTTCCCCTTTCAGTAATAAGTCTGCTAGAACACTTTGAAAAAAATATATAGTAAAATCATCTTTTCATAAGTTTGTATTTCTTTGGATTTTTACGTAAATAGTACTTTTGAATTGGGTATTCAGATGTTTGCTATTCCAGAACTTCAATGAAAAGATAATTTTATTTGTAAATTTAATTAAACATTAAGAACAATTATTTGAATTCTATTTGGTAAAATGTTTAAATCAAGTTATAAGTCTTCTTTGCATCTGGAATAGTATTCTTATTTATACTAGTTCAGTATTTCTAGAGAAAAACTAGAAATCTAAAATAAATGTGTAAAGCAGATATTGACATTCATAAATTATATCATTTGAAATGATTCTTTATGTTCTAACAATGCAACCTAACTAAACAGGCAAATCTTGGAAAAGTTTAATTTTGAAAAGTAATTAGTATCCTCTTCCTTTCCAAGTCCCTCTTCAGGTATATAATACTATAGATTTTCAAAGGTTTCTTTATTAGTGCTCAATATCTTGAAGATCAAATAACTTAATAAAATATGTACTTCTTTATTCATAAATAAAGAGAACATTTTTATTACCAATGTATAAAAAAATAATTGGTTTTAATTTTGTAAATTAATGTGGGTGGGATGTTGAAGGAGAAATAATAAAAAGTAATATTTCTGAAAACATTTAAAAAATATGTATCTTTTAAAATTTGGAAACGTGTTTTATTCTATGTAAAGTCCATTTTTCCACTCCTGAGCTTGTAATATCTAATATAAGCAAACATATAAAATATATATGGGTAAAAATTGAGATGACTTCTGTCTGTACACATCTGTGAGAAATTCTAAAATGAGACTGTTTTCTTGCAGTTGCTTAATGTATATTATTTGACATGATTTTTTTTCTTGTATCTTAATATCTGATTTAGTTTTGGTTTAAATCTTGTTTTCTAGATGAAGCATTGGATGATTTAAAATCCCAGAAGAAAAAAATAGTAAGTTAACTTTTATTTAAGTTAATTTATATAAAACTAATACATTCAGAACTGAATAATTAATGTTTATATGTTGTAAGTAATGACTCTCCAAGGAACAAGTATGTTTTTAGATAACAGTTTAATGGTGAAGCTAAGTTATGAATATTTTTGCTAGTTAATAATGATCGACAGGAAAAAGTAGTTAGATGAACTTTTGAGAGTCTGAGTGTCTATGTCAGTTGGAAGCTGAGAAGTAAGTAAATGAATCATTTTGGAGGACTAAATGAGGCAGAGTGGTAAAAAGTGGGTATCCAGATTTATTATTAGGGCCAAAAAAACACCAAACATCATATGTCAGTTCTCAGATTTTCTTGACTAATAAAGCGAGGAGAGAGGGAATCAAGAAGATTGGTTGTAAAAAACAAATTTAACATGCAAAAAAAAAAAAAAGGGCCAAAGAAAACTGGGGAGAGAGAAAGAGAGTATTTTTTCTTTGGTTTCTTTCATTTTCTATCAGTAGTTCTGATCACATGGGTGTCTGTTGTGGGGCCAGTTAAATGCATCCTTCAGATGGGTTGGAAAGAGGAGGATCAAGAGAGAGGAAGGACTCTAGATGTTTAGAGGTTGATATGTAATAGTTTTTTTGGGTTTTTTTTTGCGGTACGTGGGCCTCTCACTGTTGTGGCCTCTCCCGTTGCGGAGCACAGGCTCCAGACGGGCAGGCTCAGTGGCTATGGCTCACGGGCCCAGCCGCTCCATGGCATGAGGGATCTTCCCGGACCGGGGCACGAACCCGTGTCCCCAGCATCGGCAGACGGACTCCCAACCACTGCGCCACCAGGGAAGCCCTGTAATAGTTTTTAATAAGTGGGTTGAACTTGGTGTTTGGCTTGAATTTACATATACTTTTTTCATGTAATTATTTTTGAAGTATAAAAATGATAATTGATAGGAGTATCATGTTATATGGAAACTTAATGAAATTTGATCAGATGCAAAATCAATTTAATGTATTTTAGTCTAACATAATGAGTAACAATTATGGATGAAACTAATAAAAATTATGAAGGTTAAGATTAATGTTAAAAATTGTTCTGTGAATTGGTAAGAAAAGACACGGTCATGAGGGATTTAAGTACCTGAAAAATAAAGAAACCTTAATTCTGAAAGGATTCCTTATCTTTTTTATTTGATGCCTCTTCAGTATTCTGTGAGGTATTTATCAAAATTGCATTGAGGGCTTCCCTGGTGGCGCAGTGGTTGAGAGTCTGCCTGCCGTTGCAGGGGACATGGGTTCGTGCCCCGGTCCAGGAAGATCCCACATGCTGTGGAGCAGCTAGGCCTGTGAGCCATGGCCACTGGGCCTACGCGTCCGGAGCCTGTGTTCCGCAATGGGAGAGGCCACAACAGTGAGAGGCCCGCGTACCGCAAAAAAAAAAAAAAAAAAAAAAAAAAATGCATTGATAGTTTTGATGGTCCTAAATTGAAACGTAGAAATGTTTCCATTGTATCTTATTATATTTCTGGCATTCTACACATTATGGAACAGCCAGAAATTAAAAGTGAGGAAATACTGATGGTTCTCAATAATATAGAAGTTGTGATATGATTGGTTTGGTTTGCTGATGTGATAAAAAAAGAAGAGCTGGTAGCCAAGCCTCACTTGTTGTACCAAAATGGAGAAATATTGATTAAAGTAGATAAGACAAGGAGGAAGACAAAAGAAAAAAGAGAGAAAAAAAGGAGAAAATAAAAAAATTCTAAGTGATGAGAAGCTGATTCAATGTCAGTGGCATCACATGAATAGAAAACAGAATCTTAGAGAACATAGGATTGGTGAAGAACTCTCAGTAGAGTAACAGAACAGACTTAGAAAATTCTTTGACAGGACAAACCAAGCTATTTACTTCTTTACTAGCCCTTGATGGAATCACAACATAAACGCTGCTCCATCTAGGTCTGACAGTTGGGAAACTCAGTTCAAGGTTCAATAGTTTTGTATATCTAAATGGTTCATGAGACATCAATATTACAGAATACTTCAGTATGGCATTTCTCTTGCAATGTATAATTAAAGAAAAATAAGTTGGCTGCTTTAACTCATTTTGTTAATTAGGGAACACAATTTGCATTGACTTGATTGTTTCTGGTTTCAATACTGTTGCTGTTGGGAACTAGTCCCTTGCCTTTATTGCTCAAGCCCTTAACAGAGCTGCTTTGTTTGCGTTATACTTTGTTTAGAACAATAGGTGTTAAGGGTGAATTTGTAAGGAGTACAATGCTAGCTAATGATTGTACTGGTAATGAGAGGAAAAAGAAGGGACATTACTTTTGAGCAAAAGCAAAATGTAATCAAAACTGATTTTGTTCTTTGATGTTTAACTCTACATTTATAGCTTTAAAAATGTCGGCAGGAAGAATAGCCAATAGTTTAAAAGTACCCAACTCCTAACCCTTCTCTTTCACTAAAAAAATGAATGTAAATTGTATTTACTACTTGAGCTGTTATTAAAGGTAGTTTCCTCAGGGATGCCTCTCTTTAATCTGGATAGATTTGTAATGTAATTTGTAATTTGTCAAAGTGTAATTTGTAACAATAAACATGAATTATCAATTAATTAAAAAGTTAAATTACTTAGAAAGGAAAATGAGTGACAGTGTTTTAAATGTTTTAAAACAATGTTTTAAATCTAAGAACTTAATGTAAGTATTTACTTACTAAAATAAAGCTAGGAATTAATCTTTAGTTACCTAAAAAACCTCCCAAGTCTGGTTATGTACATTTTGCCACTCACATTTTTTTTTTTTAACTTTTAGTTTAAAACATGTCACTATTCAATAGATAATTGCTTTGTATCCATGAGCATCCCATCAAAACAGTTCAAAATCAAAATCCATCAAAACTCGAGTCAAAATGACCTCTTTAAGTGGCTTCATGAAAATGCTGTGCTTTTTTCAGAATAGTACAGGTGTTTCTATGTGGTAATTCCTTTCTGGCATTTCTCAGGCAATTTATATTTTTCCAAGTCCTGAGGAAAATAGGTTGAGAAATTGGGAACCTGGGAAAGAATTATTATAATTCTCTGAGAATTAAAACTTAACAATCACTACAAATGTTACTGGTTCAGAAGAATCCACTAGTGTCAGTTGAAAGCAAGAGCAAGAAATGCTGACATGCTGAGCTGTAGGTTAATGTGGACATTTTAGGCAACAGGACAGGAGCACATAGAGGAGAAGTGGCACAATCTAATTAGTCAGTCTTGCTTTTGTGGCCATAAGTCTGTTTTATGGGCCCTGTCTCTTATTAATGGTGACTTATTCTTACAAATAAATGTTAATAAGTTTATATATATAGAATACTGTATACAAAATCCTGTGAGTGATATTCCATGAAATAAATTTTGGAAGCAAAATAAATCCTTAAATTGGCAATTTTAGCATGTGATTCTGTGTGGGGCTGTTAACCTCACTAGAAGTTTCATGTTACATTTTTATATTACCCAGTAATATCTGCTGGTGTTTTCCAGTGTTTGAATATTCACTGTAGGCTACAGATCTTTGTAAATACTTTAACAGAAGAAATGCTGAGAGAGATGTTACTGTTATTGTAGAATACTCCTATATAAAGTCAGAAAATGATTTAAAATCTGAATTAGTAAAAAAATATTGATTTCAACAGCAAAACAAAATCAGGATAAGCAGACAGTATTTTCATCATTTTAAAAATATGGGTTTAAATAATGCAACATGTACCTTAAAGCTATGAATTGAAGATTCTTTTAATAATTTGACCAAAGTCAGTACAAAACACAAGACATTTTTCTACATCTGGAATATTTGTTATGAAACAAGGATCAAGAGTATTGGATAGGGCAATTAATGCTTTGTGTGTTTTAAAATTTTATTTCAAGAGTTATAATTTAAATATCGTATAATTATCTTTCAAAATTAAAAAAATTGATGTTTATTTTGTGTTAGTGTTCCCTTCTTTTAGTATTCTCTATGATGAAATTCTATATCAGGTAGAAATAATTTTTATATGTTCTCAAAATATATAATCTTGCCAAAATAATGTTGATTCATAATAAATAAGCAACCATGTGTTTATTATTTATTTTTATTTCTTTAATTTATTTATTTTATTTTTAAAATTTTGGCTGTGTTGGGTGTTCATTGCTGCACGCTAGCTTTCTCTAGTTGCGGCGAGCAGGGGCTACTCTTGTGGTGCGTGGGCTTCTCGTTGCGGTGGCTTCTCTTGTTGCAGAGCACGGGCTCTAGGCCCACGGGCTTCAGTTGTTGCAGCACACAGACTCAGTAGTTATGGCGCACAGGCTTAGTTGCTCTGTGGCATGTGGGATCTTCCCGGACCAGGGCTCGAACCCGTGTCCCCTGCATTGGCAGGTGGGTTCTTAACCACTGCACCACTAGGGAAGTCCCTATTATTCTCTTTTTTAAATAAAAAACTTTTAAACTTTTAGTATACTCATATCACAGAAAAATAATTCACTCTTTGTTACATCATTCATTATTATTTGAAATATGTAAAATATTAGAAAGAATACAGAGTAATTTGTAATTTAGGGAATTCTGAGAATTCAATTTCTCATTCCTGAATCCTGATATTAATACGGTGGGTATTTGAAAACACTGCTTGTTTCAGATCCACTCTGAATAACTGAGGTATCATTGAAGATTATGCATTTTTGTGTTAGGTACTGTTATAGACTCTCCTACATTATTTAAATTGCATAACAGTGCTACGAGAAAGTGTTAATGTTTATGCTCTACAAAAGGAGAAACTGAGGCTAACAGACTTGCTCAGTCTTTCTACAGCTAATTAACAATGGAGATGTACTTTGAACCCAGATCTTTTCTGATGTCATGGTTTCAAGTTTGTATTCTTCCCACTGATCAGATGTCTCCCTATTTATAAAACAAATTATTCACTTAAAATGTAGTAGGAATATATGTGTTAATTAAGCTATTACGTGAAAAAAGAATTTTTCAAAGTACATGCAAAAGAAAAAGGATTTGTATCTTTTGCTTTTTAAAATGTTTTTATTTAAGATACTTTACATGTACATAGACATAAACATGAATACTTGCTGAATGATGTACTAGGAATGGCAATCGTTTAATAAAATGGCATTTCAGTTTTGACTTTTGTGTATTGTTTTAAAGATCACAGTTGTATCTAATCTTCTTTTTAAACCTACCAATAGTCTTACTCTAGAATTGTGCTGTACAAGTCAGTAGCCACTAGACCCATGTAGCTTCTAAAGTTTACATTATTTAAAGTGGAATAAAAGTAGCTACAGTTGGGTTCCTCAGTTGCACAAGCAATATTTTAAGGGATCATTTATCATATATGGCATTGTAGCTACTCTATTGTGCAGATATAAACCACTTCCATCATTACATGTAGTTCTATTTTTACAGCACTGGTCTGGACCATCAAAAATTAATTTGTAGAGATCAGGGATTCAGTTCTTTGCTGTTTCATGTAGATTATGTTGATTTGGGGATAGATTCTATCATGCCCTCTCTCTGTCCCCATCCCAAGTTTTTCCCCAACCCTAAAGTAGTAATGTTACAAACATTTTCTTTACATCAGAAATTTAAACTTGCTTGTTTGAGAATTTATCATAATTTTGAAATAATTAGAAAAATATTTTAGTTTCACTAAACCAAGGTTAGTAAATCATTCATCTAAGCACTTCTTAAGTGTTATATTGAGATTTTAATGAGGAATCTATTAACTATTGTGGCAGCATATTTTAAATTGTATTTTAATTTGGTAAATGTTCTCTGCTTTGCATTTTAAAATAAATGTCCTTTGGAATAAACATGACATTTAATGAATCTAAGTGGCTCTCAGTGGTCACTGAGAAGGAAAAGGTCCTCTTCCAAGTTTTGCAAAAGCATTTTTATTCTATATATTAGCTATTTGTCATAACTATGACTGTCTGGTACTAAAGTTAAACTTTTTCTGATATTGGGCTGTAACTGCTAAAATGATACTTTACTAGTGATTACTTTTTTTTTTTTTTTACTAGTGATTACTTTTTAAATTAAACCCACATATTAAGCCATAAAGTGACTTGAGTGCATTGTAAATAAAATTCTATAATAATGAAGTGCTTTAATTACAGTCCCTAGTGTGAGCATAGAACTCAGTAAAATCTTTACTTAAATTCTTATTATGTTCAGTTTTTCCCTCTAAAGTTGTTTGAATCTAAGTAAAAAATGGGGAGCTTCAGCTTTTAAAGTCATTTGAGCAAATTCCATGAGAGAGCATGGCTGTTCTCCCAGTTAAGTGAGTTTTCACTGCATTTTGCAGCAAACTAATTGCTTCTGCTAATAAATAATCTAAAATCGATGCTGACAGCAGTTAATTGGCACAGAGATTTTATTTTGTAAAGCTCTTGGCTAACGACCTTCTTTAAATTAATAGCATTAAGTGCTAGGAGGAAATAAATCTGAGGAATTGCCTGTCATTTGCTTGTCATGTCTAATAACTTCCAATAATGATGGCTGATAGATTTTTGCACATTCCATTATTGAAGTTGGTGCATGTAATTATTCTCCTCATTATATGTAAACAATTAGCAATATTTGGTATTTCCTTGCAGTAAAGCTGTTAAATACAAGTAACATATTAGAGGTTAGAAGCCATTTTAAAATCTGGATTTTAATTATTTGAATGTGGAAGTCTTTCATGCTATCTGGGTATATTATGTGCTGTTTATTTTAAGCCTTGCAGTTGAATACTTTTTGAATAGGACTTATAAAAGTAAGTAGTGTATGTGTGTTTTAAAATGTGACAACTTGTGGAAATTTTTGTTTGCAGCTTGAAGAAGTCATGGAAAAAGAAACTTATAAAACAGCTAAATTAATTCTTGAAAGGTTTGATCCAGACTCAAAGAAAGCAAAGGTAAGGCTGTAATAGCACTACTATTTTATTTTAAATCGCACATTGTAGTAGGTCACTGTAATAACATTATTGTATTTGACAGGAGTTGGAGCCGCCATCTGCTGGAGCAACTATAACTGCAAGACCTGGACAAGGTAAATAACTTTGTAGAAACTCCTGCTGCTGTTGGAAAGATCCATATTTATCCAAGTGAGTTCAAAAGTGTGATAGAGGTGTGAAAAACTTATGTAGGATGCTTTTATGTTAATTTGTATTTGGTAATTTGGGATATGACTTAAAATAGATGGCAATAAGTTTATTTCATTTTGATTTTATAAAAATATGTTGATGAGTAAAGATGTTATTATCTTTTGAGATTAAATATATAATTAGTTTTAATCTTTTGAAATTTAAGTGATTTCACCAATATTTTGTAAGGTTTTTTCCCCCCTTTAAATAAGAGTCTCCTGGAATATCTGCTATTACGAAAATTCTTACATTTTTATGATTTATTTTTTGAGGAATTTAATGAAGATTTTTGTCAAACTTGAGTTCCTTCTAAAGTAACACTGTTAGAAAGAAAAAAAATGTAATTTAGAAATGAGAAAAAAAATTGAATTACTGCTATATAATAACATTAACTCTTTCTTTTTGAGGTTATATTGCCAGATTACTAGTGAAACCATTACTATTATGTTATTATTTTAAGTGGTTACATAAAGTATGCCCAAGACTGGCATGTGAAAAGATATTTTTGAGTTTGCATTGGCTTCCTTTTTTGTTCTCTTCTCTAGAGTATAATAAAATAACAGGCATACCTCAGATATTGCAGGTTTGGTTCCAGACCACCCCAATAAAGTGAATATCGCAATAAAGTGAGTTACACACACTTTTTGGTTTCCCAGTGTGTATTAAAGTTATGTTTACACTATACTGTAGTCTATTAAGTGTGTAATAGCATTATGTCTTAAAAAATGTACATACCTTAATTAAAAAATACTTTATTGCTAAAAAGTGCTAACCATCATCTGACAATGCAGGGTTGCCATAAACCTTCAATTTGTAAAATTCATTTTGTGAAAAAACTCAGTATTCCCAAAGTACAATAAAATGAAGCAAATAAAACGAGGTATGCCTGTAGTTTGTAAGGCTTTTGTTGCTATATGGAATATACTTACAAAAATTTAACTTCTACTCTTATAAATCATCAGAATTGGAGCCTGGTTTATAAAGTTAGGGTGACATTTAGAACTTCAAGAAGTCAGTTCTTTTATAAATATCCACAAAGACCATGGGTACTAAATAAGCCATAATAGTTTTAGGTATTCTAATTGGCGGAGGTATGTGGGAAGAATCCCACTGTTTCCCATCTTTTATAAGTAGGATTCTGGTTTATAGAAATATTAGCCTGCTCTTTTGATAAATGTAAAAGTCTATCAAAAGTTATGTAAAAGTTTAAATATGATTAAAATAAATTAGTCGTAGAGAATTCCCTGGAGGTCCAGTGATTAGGACTCTGCCCTTCCAACTGCACGGGGTGCGAGTTCAACCCCTGGTCAGAGAACTAAGATCCCACAAGCCACGCTGTGCTTCCAAAAAAAAGAAAATTAGTCATAGATACTTGCAGTGTAACACCTACTTTCATAATCAGTTTAAATTTTTCTATAATTTATACTTCTTACTAGTAATTATAAAAATTTTTTTGGCCTGAAGGCCAGGTTACTATACTTTCTACTTGTATGACTGGTAGTAACTTTTCAAAAGTGCTTCTTGAATAACCTTAGTGAATATATTTTTAAAATGTGATATTTTGCAGAAAGCTGTTACTTTAACAAAAATATGTTCTCTCTTATTAAAAAAGAACAGATGTATGATGCCCTTTATTGACATTCTTAAGCATTTTTTAATATTAGGCAACATTAGTTCCTTTAAGAATCTAAACTTATCTTTCCTTAGAAACTTTTGAAGCCCCAATTTTTTCCTTCTGCTGTCATATTGTAACTATAGAAAAACCACTTCTGGTCTCTCTACTTTGGATTCCTGCAGCACTGCTTTTGTATATTCTTTTAGGGAGAATTAACATTTAGCTATAATATAAATGAATCATTCACTTCAAAGAATGTATTAAATAACTCTTATGTGTAGACATCGTGGGGAATAAAGAGATGAATGTAATATGGTTTTTGACCTTAAGAAGCTTATAACCTATTTTTTAAAAATATTTCTTCTGGGGTACACTATTCTAGTATTCCTAACTTTTCTGGGTCTGTAATATTAATTGCTATTTGGAATTTTTTTCCCTATTTAAAAAAATTCTAAACTGTATCTCAACTTTATTCTACTTTTTGAGAATTATAATTTAGTTCCTTGTTTAATTTGATCTTGTTATTATAGGTAACTTCGTCATACATTTTATTTATGTTTAAGTTCTGTGTTTCTGTGAGTTTTAAATTGTCTTTATTTCTTTGCTTTGAACCGTTGTTAGTCCGTCAGTCCCTCCCTCCCTTCCTTCCTTCCTTCCTCACTCCCTTTCTCCCAACACCTTCTTCTCTCCCTCCCCCTTTCTTTCCTTTTTGTTTCTTTCACCTATTTCTGAACTTAAATAAAAGAAAAGGGAAAAAAATACTAAAGGATGTATGTATGTACATATGTGGCTCTCCAAACTGAATCTAATTGTGGTGTCCTTATTTTACTAGCTCTCTTGCATGTTTTCTGAACCAGAACTTGGATTCATGTGTAGTAGATAGCTTTCTTTTATTTTTTATTATTTACGTGTTAATGATATATATTGCACTAAGAATGATTATAAAATTTGAGAATAGTATTCTTTGATTTGCTTATGTTTAGCTCTAAAAGAAGTATAATATTTACTGAACATAATACTAACCTGACTGCCAGCCTCTCACGGCTACCCCACCCCCACCAATTTTTTATCTCTTGTTTTTCTTTATTTTTTAAAAACATTATTGAAGTATAGTTGACATACAGTATTGGTTTCAGGTGTACAACATAGTGATTCAACATTTACATGTATTACAAAATGATCTCCACAATAAGTATAGTAACCATTTGTCACCATACAAAGTTATTATAATATTATTGACTGTATTCCCCATGCTGTACACTATATTATATCCCCTTAACTTATTTTTTGTGTCACTGGAAGTTTGTACCTTTTAATCCCCTTCATCTATTTCATCCATTCCTCAACTCCCCTCCCCTCTGGCAGCTACCAGTTTGTTCTCTGTATCTGTGAGTCTGTTTCCGTTTTGTTTTGTTTTGGTTTTTGGATTCCACATATAAGTGAAATCATTTGGTTTTTGTCTTTCTTTGCCTGACTTATTTCACTTAGCAAAATACCCCCTAGGTCCATCTATGTTGTTGCATATGGCAAGATTTCATTCTGTTTTATGGCTGAGTAATACTCCATTGTATACATGAATACATACCACATCTTCTTTACCTATCTATGGGTGGACACTTGCTATTGTAAATAATGCTGAAATGAACACAGGGGTGCATATATCTTTTCAAATTAGTATTTTTGTTTTCTTCAGATAGAAACCCAGGAGTGGAATTGCTGGATCTTCTGGTAGTTCTATTTTTATTATTTGGGCCAGCTCCATACTGTTTTCCATCGTGGCCGTACCAATTTACATTCCCACCAACAATGTATGAGGGTTCCTTTTTTCTCCTTGCCAACACTTGCTTTTTGTTGTCTTTTTGGTAATGGCCATTCTGACAGGTGTGAGGTGATATCTCACTGTGATTTTGTTTTGCATTTCCCTGATAGTTAGTGATATTGAGCATCTTTTCATGTGTCTGTTGGTCGTCTGTATGTCTTCTCTGGAAAAATGTCTATTCAGGTCCTCTGCCTATTGTTTAATCAGATTGCTTGGTTTTTTGATATTGAGTTGTGTATGTTCTTTGGATATTTTGGATATTAACCCCTTATTCGATATATCATTTGCAAATATCTTTTCCCACTCAGTAGGTTGCCTTTGTGTTTTGTTGTTGGTTTCCTTCTCTGTGCAAAAGCTTTTTAGTTTGATTAGTCCCATTTGTTTATTCTTGCTTTTGTTTCTTTTGCCTGAGGAGATAGATCCAAAAAGACATTGCTAAGACTAATGTCAAGTGTTTATTGCCTATGTTTTCTTCTAGGGGTTTTATAGTTTCAGGTTTTGCACTTAAGACTTTAACCCATTTTGAGTTTATTTTTGTATATGGTATTTAATACTTTTGCATGTAGCTGTCCAATTTTCCCAACACTATTTATTGAAGAGACTATCTTTCTCCACTTTATATTTTTGCCTCCTTTGTCATAGATTAATTGACTATAAGCATGGGCTTATTTCTGGGCTGTGTTCTGTTCCATTGATCAATGTGACTGTTTTTGTGCTAGTACAATACTATTCTGATTACTATAGCTTTGTAGTATAGTTTGAACTCTGGGAGCACAGTAACTCTGGCTTTGTTCTTCTTTGGATATTTGGAGTCTTTTGTGGTTCCTACCAGTTTTAGGATTATTTGTTCTAGTTCTGTTAAAAATGCCGTTGGTATTTTGATAGGGATTGCACTGAATTTGTAGATTGCTTTGGATAGCATGGACATTTTAACAGTATTAATTTTCAACCCATGATCATGGTATATCTTTCCATTTATTTGTGTCATTATCAATTTCTTTCATCAGTGTCTTATAGTTTTCAGAGTATAGGTCTTTCACCTTCTTGGTTAAATTTATTCCTAGCTATTTTATTCTTGTTGATGCAATTATAAATGGGATTGTTTTCTCTTTTTTCCCCCTTTATGCTAGTTATTAGTGAATAGAAATGAAACAGATTTCTGTATATTAATTTTGTATCCTTCAACTTTCCTGAATTCATTAATGAGTTCTAAGTTTTCTGGTGATGTCTTTAGGGTTTTGTATATACAATATCATGTTATCTGCAAATAGTGACAGTGACTTCTTCCTTTCCAATTTGGATGCTTTTTTCTTTTTTTTTTTAATAGAGCAAGTCAGTAGAGCAACTGCTCCTAATCTCTTTATTTTTATTTATTATTATTTTTTTGAACTTTATTTTATTTGTTTCTTTATACAGCAGGTTCTTATTAGTTATCAATTTTATACACATCAGTGTATACATGTCAATCCCAACCTCCCAGTTCATCACACCACCACCCCACCCTCCAGCCACGTTCCCCCCATGGTGTCCATATGTTTGTTCTATGCATCTGTGTCTCAATTTCTGCCCTGCAAACCAATTCATCTGTACCATTTTTCTAGGTTCCACATATATGCATTAATATACGATATTTGTTTTTCTCTTTCTGACTGACTTCACTCTGTATGACAGTCTCTAGATCCATCCACGTCTCTACAAATGACTCAATTTCGTTCCTTTTTATGGCTGAGTAATATTCCATTGTATATATGTACCACATCTTCTTTATCCATTCATCTGTCGATGGGCATTTAGGTTGCTTCCATGTCCTGGTTATTATAAATAGTGCTGCAATGAACATTGGGGTGTGTGTGTCTTTTTGAATTATGGTTTTCTCTGGGTATACGCCCAGTAGCGGGATTGCTGGGTCATATGGTAATTCTATTTTTAGTTTTTTAAGGAATCTCCATACTGTTCTCCATAGTGACTGTATCAATTTATATTCCCACCAACAGTGCAAGAGCGTTCCCTTTTCTCCACACCCTCTCCAGCATTTGTTGTTTGTAGATTTCCTGATGATGCCCATTCTAACTAGTGTGAGGTGATAAATCATTGTAGTTTTGATTTGCATTTCTCTAATAATTAGTGATGTTGAGCAGCTTTTCATGTGCTTCTTGGCCATCTGTATGTGTTCTTTGGAGAAATGTCTATTTAGGTCTTCTGCCCATTTTTTTTTTTTTTTTTTTTTTTTTTTTTTGTGGTACGCGGACCTCTCACTTTTGTGGCCTCTCCTGTTGCGGAGCACAGGCTCTGGACATGCAGGCTCAGCGACCATGGCTCACAGGCCTAGCCGCTCCACGGCATGTGAGATCTTCCTGGACCAGAGCACGAACTTGTGTCCCCTGCATCGGCAGGCGGACTCTCAACCACTGTGCCACCAAGGAAGCCCTTCTGCCCATTTTTTGATGGGGTTGTTTGTCTTTTTAATATTGAGCTGCATGAGCTGTTTATATATTTTGGAGATTAATCCTTTGTCCATTGATTTGTTTTCAAATATTTTCTCCCATTCTGAGGGTTGTCTTTTCATTGTGTTTGTAGCTTCCTTTGCTGTGTAAAAACTTTTAAGTTTCATTAGGTCCCATTTGTTTATTTTTGTTTTTATTTCCATTACTCTAGGAGGTGGATCAGAAAAGATCTTGCTGTGATTTATGTCAAAGAGTGAGTGTTCTTCCTATGTTTTCCTGTAACAGTTTTATACTGTCCAGTCTTACATTTAGGTCTCTAATCCACTTTGAGTTTAGTTTTGTATATGGTGTTAAGGACTGTTCTAATTTCATTCTTTTACATGTAGCTGTCCAGTTTTCCCAGCACCACTTACTGAAGAGACTGTCTTCTCCATTGTATATTCTTGCCTCCTTTATCAAAAATAAGGTGACCATATGTGTGTGGGTTTATCTCTGGGCTTTCTATCCTGTTCCATTGGTCTATATTTCTGTTTTTGTGCCATACCATATTATCTTGATTACTGTAGCTTTGTAGTATAGTCTGAAGTCTGGAAGCCTGATTCCTCCAGCTCCGTTTTTTTTCCCTCAAGACTGCTTTGGCTATTTGGGGTCTTTTGTTTCTCCATACAGATTTTACGATTTTTTGTTCTAGTTCTGTAAAAAATGCCATTGGTAATTTGAGAGGGATTGCATTGAATCTGTAGATTGCATTGGATAGTATAGTCATTTTCACAGTATTGATTCTTCCAATCCAAGAACATGTATGTCTCTCCATCTGTTTGTTTCATCTTTAATATCTTTCTTCAGTGTCTCATAGTTTTCTGCATACAGGTCTTTGTCTCCCTAGGTATGTTTATTCCTAGGTATTTTATTCTTTTTGGTGCAGTGGTAAACGGGAGTGTTTCCTTAATTTCCCTTTCAGATTTTTCATCATTAGTGTGTAGAAATGCAAGAGATTTCTGTGCATTAATTTTGTATCCTGCAACTTTACCAAATTCATTGATTAGCTCTAGTAGTTTTCTGGTGGCATCTTTACGATTCTCTAGGTATAGTATCATGTCATCTGCGAAGAGTGACAGTGTTACTTCTTCTTTTCCAATTTGTATTCCTTTTATTTATTTTTCTTCTCTGATTGCCATGGCTAGGACTTCCAAAACTATGTTGAATAATAGTGGTGAGAGTGGACATTCTTGTCTTGTTCCTGATCTTAGAGCAAATGCTTTCAGTTTTTCACCATCAAGAATGATGTTTGGGGCTTCCCTGGTGGTGCAGTGGTTGGGAGTCCGCCTGCCGTTGCAGGGGACACGGGTTCGTGCCCCAGTCCAGGAAGATCCCACGTGCTGCAGAGCAGCTGGGCCCGTGAGCCATGGCCGCTGAGCCTGCGCGTCCGGAGCCTGTGCTCTGCAATGGGAGAGACCACAAGAGTGAGAGGCCCACGTACCAAAAAAAAAAAAAGAATGGTGTTTGCTGTGGGTTTGTCATATATGGCCTTATTATGTTGAGGTAAGTTCCCTCTGTGCCCACTTTCTGGAGAGTTTTTATCATAAATGGGTGTTGAATTTTGTCAAAAGCTTTTTCTGCATCTATTGAGATGATCATACGGTTTTTCTTCTTCAGTTTGTTAATATGGTGTATCACTTTGATTGATTTACGTATATTGAAGAATCCTTGCATCCCTGGGATAAATCCCACTTGAACATGGTGTATGAGCCTTTTAATATGTTGTTGGATTCTGTTTGCTAGTATTTTGTTTAGGATTTTTGCATCTGTGTTCATCAGTGATATTGGTCTGTAATTTTCTTCTTTTGTAGTATCTTTGTCTAGTTTTAGTATCAGGGTGATAATGGTGGCCTCTTAGAATGAGTTTGGGAGTGTTCCTTCCTCTGCAAATTTTTGGAAGAGTTTGAGAAGGATGGGTGTTAGCTCTTCTCTAAATGTTTGATAGAATTCACCTGTGAAGCCATCTGGTCCTGGACTTTTGTTTGTTGGAAGATTTTATATCACAGTTTCAATTTCATTACTTGTGATTGGTCTGTTCATATTTTCTGTTTCTTCCTGGTTCAGTCTTGGAAGGTTATACCTTTCTAAGAATTGGTCCATTTCTTCCAGGTTGTCCATTTTATTGGCATTGAGTTGCTTGTAGTAGTCTCTTAGGATGCTTTGTACTTCTATGGTGTCTGTTGTAACTTCATTTTCATTTCTAATTTTTTAAATTTGAGTCCTCTCTTTTTCATGATGAGTCTGGCTAATGGTTTATCAATTTTGTTTATCTTGTCAAAGAACCAGCTTTTAGTTTTATTGATATTTGCTATTGTTTTCTTTGTTTCTATTTTATTAATTTCTGCATTGATCATTATGATTTCTTTCCTTCTGCTAAGTTTGGGTTTTGTTTGTTCTTCTTTCTCTAGTTCTTTTAGGTGTAAGGTTAGATTGTTTTATTGAAATATTTGTTGTTTCTTGAGGTAGGATTGTATTGCTATAAACTTCCCTCTTAGAACTGTTTTTGCTGCATCCCATAGGTTTTGGATCATTGTGTTTCCATTGTCATTTGTCTCTAGGTATTTTTTGATTTCCTCTCTGATTTCTTCAGTGATCTCTTGGTTATTTAGTAACGTATTGTTTAGCCTCCATGTGTTTGTGTTTTTTACGTTTTTTCCCGTGTAACTGATTTCTAATCTCATAGCATTGTGGTCAGAAAAGATGCTTAATATGATTTCAGTTTTCTTAAATTTACCAAGGCTTGGTTTGTGACCCAAGACGTGATCTGTCCTGGAGAATGTTCCATGCGTACTTGAGAAGAAAGTGTAATCTGCTGTTTTTGGATGGAATGTCCTATAAATATCAATTAAATCTATCTGGTCTATTGTGTTATTTAAAGCTTGTGTTTCCTTAGTAATTTTCTGTTTGGATGATCTGTCCATTGATGTAAGTGAGGTGTTAAAGTCCCCCACTATTATTGTGTTACTGTCGATTTCCTCTTTTAGAGCTGTTAGCAGTTGCCTTATGTATTGAGATGCTCCAATGTTGGGTGCATATATATTTATAATTGTTATATCTTCTTCTTGGATTTATCCCTTGATCATTATGTAGTGTCCTTTCTTGTCTCTTGTAACATTTTTAATTTAAAGTCTGTTTTATCTGATATGAGTAACGCTACTCCAGCTTTCTTTTGATTTCCATTTGCATGGAATATCTTTTTTCCATCCCCTCACTTTCAGTCTGTATGTGTCTCTAGGTCTGAAGTGGGTCTCTTGTAGACACATGTATATGCGTCTTGTTTTTGTATCCATTCAGTGAGCCTGTGTCTTTTGGTTGGAGCATTTAATCCATTCACATTTAAGGTAATTATTGATATGTATGTTCCTATTACCATTTTCTTAATTGTTTTGGGTTTGTTTTTGTAGGTCCTTTTCTTCTCTTGTGTTTCCCACTTAGAGAAGTTCCTTTAGCATTTATTGTAGAGCTTGTTTGGTGGTGCTGAATTCTCTTAGCTTTTGCTTGTCTGTAAAGCTTTTGATTTCTCCATCGAATCTGAATGAGATCCTTGCAGGGTAGAGTAATCTGGTTGTAGGTTCTTCCCTTTCATCAGTTTAAATATGTCATTCCACTCCCTTCTGGCTTATAGAGTTTCTGCTGAGAAATTATCTGTTAACCTTATGGGAGTTCCCTTGTATGTTATTTGTCGCTTTTCCCTTGTTGCTTTCAACAGTTTGTCTTTAATTTTTGCCAATTTGATTACTATGTATCTTGGTGTGTGTCTTCCTTGGGTTTATCCTGTATGGGACTTTCTGCACTTCCTGGACTTGGGTGGCTATTTCCTTTCCCATGTTAGGGAAGTTTTCGACTATAATCTCTTCAGATATTTTCTTGGGTCCTTTCTCTCTCTCTTCTCCTTCTGAGACCCCTATAATGCGAATGTTGTTGCATTTAATGTTGTCTTAGAAGTCTCTTAGGCTGTGTTCATTTCTTTTCATTCTTTTTTCTTTATTCTGTTCTGCAGCAGTGAATTCCACCATTCTGTTTTACAGGTCATTTATCTGTTCTTCTGCCTCAGTTATTCTGCTATTGATTCCTTCCACTGTATTTTTCATTTCAGTTATTGTATTGTTCATCTCTGTTTGTTTGTTCTTTAATTCTTCTAGGTCTTTGTTAAACATTTCTTGCATCTTTTGAGTCTGCCTGCATTCTTTTTCTGAGGTCCTTGATCATCTTCACTATCATTATTCTGAATTCTTTTTCTGGAAGGTTGCCTATCTCCACTTCATTTAGTTGTTTTTCTGGAGTTTTATGTTGTTCCTTTATCTGGTACATAGCCCTCTGCCTTTTCATCTTGTCTATCTTTCTGTGAATGTGGTTTTTGTTCCACAGGCTGCAGGATTGTAATTCTTCTTGCTTTTGCTGTCTTTCCTCTCCTAATCTCTTTATTTTTAAACCAGGATTTTTCTAGTCTATAACACCCTGCTAGTGTTGGATGGTCTCCTGCAGAGGCGGGAGGTGGCTGTGTCTCACCTTGAGGACAAGTTCACTGGCAGCAGCCTGGATGCTTTTTATTTCTTTTTCTTGTCTGCTTGCTGTGGCTAGGACTTCCAATACATGTTGAGTAAGTGTGATGAGAGTGGGCATTTTTGTCTTATTCCTGATCTTAGAGGCAAAGCTTTCAGCTTTCTCTGTTGAGTCTTAGCTCTGGGTTTGTCATATATGGAATTTATTATGTTGAGGTATGTTCCCACTATACCCACTTTGTTGAGAGTTTTTATCATAAAGGGATGTTGGGTTTTGTCAAATGCTTTTTCTACATGTACTGAGATAATCAGGATTTTTATCTTTCGTCTTGTTAACATGGTGTGTCAGATTAATTGATTTGTGGATATTGAACCATCCTTGCATCCTTGGTTTAAACCCCACTTGGTCATGGTTTATGATCCTTCTAATGTATTGTTCAATTTGGTTGCTAGTATTCTTTTTTTTAATTAATTATTTTTTGACTGCATTGGGTCTTTGTTGCTGCATGCAGGCTTTCTCTGGTTGCGTTGAGTGGGGGCTACTCTTCGTTGTGGTGCATGGGCTTCTCATTACAGTGGCTTCTCACAGAGCACAGGCTCTTGGCGTGTGGGCTTCAGTAGTTGTGGCGCATGGGCCAGTAGTTGTGGCTCGCAGGCTCTGGAGCGCAGGCTCAGTAGTTGTGGCGCACAGGCTTAGTTGCTTCGCGGCATGTGGGACCTTCCCGGACCAGGGATTGAACCTGTGTCCCCTGCATTGACAGGTGGATTCTTAACCACTGCACCACCAGGGAAGTCCTGGTCTTGATTTTTTGATCCATTCAGACATCCATTGTCTTTTGATTAGAGCACTTTGTCCATTTACATTTAAAGTAATTATTAATAGGTGTGTACTCATTTCCGTTCTGTTTATTGTTTTCTGGTTGTTTTTGTAGTTCTTCTTTGTTTCTTTCTTCTTTTCTTGCTTTCTTCCCTTATGATTTGATGAATATCTTTAACGTTATGTTTGGATTCCTTTGTTTTGTGTGTGTGTTTTTGTTTTAGGTACTATGAGGTTCATATATAATGACTTGTGTATATAGCTGTTTTAAGCTGATGATCTTGTTTTAAGTTCAGACACTTTCTAAAATCCCTACATGTTTAGCCCCCCATCATGTTTTATGTTTTGAATTTACATCCTTTTATTTTGTGTATCCCTTAACTACATAGATATAGATGATTTTACTACTTTTGCCTTTCATCATTTCTACTAGCTTTATAAGTGATTGATCCACTACTTTCACTATATGTTCGTCTGTAGTGGTGAGATTGTTTCCTCAGAATTTTCTTACTTCTAGCTGTGGCTTTTTCTTTTCCACTTAGAGAAGTCCCTTTAACATTTCTTGTAAGGTCGGTTTAGTGGTGATGAGCTCCTCTAGCTTTTGCTGTGTATAAAACTCTACCTCTACTTCAATTCTGAATGATAACCTTGATGGGTAGAGTATTCTTGGTTGTTTCTTTTTTTCTCCAGTACTTTAAATATATTGTGCCACTCCCTTTTGGCCTGCAAAGTTTCTGCTGAAAAGTCAGCTGATAGTCTTATGGGGGCTCTCTTATGTATAACTAGTCATTTTTCTCTGCTGCTTTTAAGATTCTCTCCTTATCTTTCTCTTTTGACATTTTAAGTATAATGTGTCTTGATGTGGACCTCTTTGGGTTCTTCTTGTTTGGGACTGTCTGTGCTTCCAGGACCTGGATGTCTGTTTCCTTCCTCACATTGGGGAAGTTTTCAGCTATTATTTCTTGAGATAACTTCTCTGCCCCTTTCTCTCTCTCTCTTTCTTCTGGAATTCATGTAATGCGAATGTTAGTATGCTTGATGTTGTCCCAGAAGTCCCTTAAACTATTCTCTTTTTTCTGAGTTCTTTTTCTTTTTTCTGTTCAGTTTGGGTGATTTCCACTACTCTGTCTTTCAGATCACTAGTCTATTCTTCTGTATCATCTAATCTTCCATTGATTCCCTCTAGTGTGTTTTTCATCTCAGTTATTGTATTCTTCAGCTCTGATTTTTTTAAGTATTTTCTTACTCTGCTGAAGTTTGCACTGTGGTCATCTATTCTTCTCCTGAGTTTCATGAGCATCTTTATGATCATTACCTTGAACTCTTTATCAGATAGATTGTTTATCTCCATTTCATTTAGTTTCTGAGATTGGTCTTGTTCTTTCATTTGGAACATACTTTTCTGTCTTCTCACTTTGCCTAATTCTCTGTGTTTATTTCTTTGTATTAGGTAGGCCCGTTACGTTTCCTGACCTTGGAGAAGCGGTCTTATGTAGGTGGTGTCCTGTGGGGCCCAGGCACATGCTCTCTTCTGTGCACCAGAGCCAGATGCTTCAGGGGCGTATCCTGTGTGGGCTGTGTGCGCCTTTCTCTTGTTGCAGGGCTAACTGCTGTGGGTTTGCTGGTATGCAGGGCTGGCCCCTGGGCCCAGCTGGCTGAGAGGACCTGCTTTGTGCTATTACAGGGGATACATTGGTGGGTGGTGCAGGCCCCCCAGCACATCGGGCTGTGGGGCCTGGTGGCAGGCAACTGATGTGAGCACACTGGTAGGCGAGGCAGGCCCCTGGTGCTAATAGGCTCGAGGGAGGATTCCAGAGCATGCCTGCCAGTTCTGGTGTCATCTAGGTAATATGAGATCACATTAGTGGCTGCTGCCAACATCTCAGTCCCCAAGGGGGTCCCAGCAGGAGGCTTTCTAAGATCGGCAAGTAGGTCTGACCCTGGCACCTTTCACACTGCTGCCTTTCTGCTTGAATTCAGGTTGAGTGAGTTTTTGCCTGCACTCTTTAAGAGCAGTCTCAGTTTCCTATAGCCCTCTGACTCTCCAAAATGTGAACCCTGCTGGTTTTCAAAGTCAGACATTTTGGGGGCTCATTTTGGTGCAGGACCCCTGGGCTGGGGAGCCCAGTGTGGGGATTGGACTCCTCAGTCCTTGAGGAGGACCTCCTTTTTAAGGTTTTAATTGGTATGGGAATAAATTTGACTTCTATATACTAATTTCTGATTTATTCATTTGTTTTTGTTTTTTCCAGTAAATGTTTATTGAGTATGTGCTGTCATGCATTGTTTTAGGCCCTGAGGTTATAGTAGTAAAACAAAAGAGACAAAAAAAAAAATCTCCCTTTGTGCATGTTGTGGGGGTAGACAATTTTATCTATCAGTTTATCTGTATAGTGTTAGAGGAAAATGTGGAGGAAAATGAAGAAAGGATGATGTATAGGGACTGTCTTGAGTGAGGGTGGGTTGAAGCGTTAAATAGGGTTGTCAGGGAAGGCCACATTGATAAGGTGACCTTTGATCAAAGTCATGAAAGAGGTGAGGGAATGAGTCATGCAGATATCTGAGGGAAGTACATTCCAGACAGAAGGATCAGTAAGTGCAGAGATTGAGTAGAGAGTATGCCCAGATTACTCTAGAAATAGCATGAAGGCCAATATGGCTGGACTGGATTGAACAATGGGGAGAATAGTAGGAGAGACAGTAAGAGAGGTAGCAAAGGATCATATCATGTGGGGTCTTGTAGAATGTAGACCACTGTAAGAACTTCAGTTTTCAATTTTTAAAAAATTTTGTTTTGAGCAGAGGATTGACATGATTTAAATTATGTTTTAAAAGGAAGGTGACTGTGTTGAGGCTGCAAAGGAAGCAAAGGTGGAAGCAGGGAAAGTACTTAGGAAGCTCTTGCAGTTATCTAGGAAAGCACTGATGGTGGCTTGAACCTTTGTTTAGTAACATAAGAGGTGGTTTAAGATTCTGCATATATTTTAAAGTTGGAACCTAAAAGATTTCCTGATGGATTGGATATTGGGTCAGAGAGAAAGGACTCAGAGGTGACCTTCAGGATTTTGGCCTGAGTAACTGGGAAGATAGAGTTTCCATTTATTGAGATGGTAGAAATTACAAGAGGAGCACTTTTTGGATGGGGTTTCAGGTGAGGTGGTGAAGAACAGGGTTTGATTTTGGATATGTATGTTTGAGATGCCTATTAGACAGATGTCCAAGTGGGGATTCTAAGGACGTAGTTGAATATGAGTCTGGCAAACAGGAATTATTTGGATTGGAGATATAAATTTGGGTGTCATCAGTATTTGGATGGTATCTACTAAAACCATGAAACCGGATGAGATTATCAAGGATGTAAATGTGGAGAAAGAAGAGAAAAGGACCAAGGCCACCCTAGGGTACTCTAACATTAAGATATTTGGAGTAATGAAGAAGAACCAGAAAAAGAAAGTGAGAAGAAGTGGTCAGTGAGATAGGAAATCCCAAGAGTGTGCGGTGTCCTGGACACTAATTGAAGTTTCTGGGTCATGGTCATCTGTGACACATACTGCTGCCAAGTAAGTTGAGGGTCGAAAATTGACCATAGGTTTTAGCAATGTTGAAGAACTTGGTGACCTTGAGAAGAATAGTTTTGGTAGAGGAATGGAGTAAAAGCCTGTTTAGAGTAGATTTAAGAAAGTAAGGGAGTAGAGAAGTGGTAGACAATGAGAAGAGGCAGTTCTTTTGAGTAAAGGGAATTGAGAAAATGGGTAGCTGGAGGGGGAAGCATTTTGTGTGTATGAGTGAGCAGGATGTATGAAAGAAATGATAGCATGTGCATGTTTATGTGCTACTGGGAATGGCCTAGAAGACATGGAATAATTGATGATGGAGAGAGTGGGGACAATTGATGGAGAACCATCCATGAGGAGGCAAGAAGGGATGGGATTTAGTGTATAAGTGCATCTTGTACTAGTGAAATTAACAAAAGGAAAGTCAGTTATATCCTGCCACAGCTAAGTTTGAAATCAAAAAGTATTGAAAAAAAGTTAATGGTCCTAGCAAATGGATTACAACTTCTTATTTAAGTAGGTTTTTAGAGTTTACTCACTTGTGTTCCATGGCAGATATGGAAGATTAAAGTAGAAGTCATGAATCTTTTTTGCTCTTGATAGTAAATGGAATGATACTTCATACTTTGCTGTTTTGGGGGATGTACATTTGATAAAGAAAATCTGCGAAAACATAAAATAGCAAATGCACTTTTTTGGGTGTTCTTATGTGTTATAGCTATACTGTTGTAGTTATCTATTGTATTACAAACCACTCCAAAACTTAGTGGCTTAAAACAGCATTCATTTGTTTTGCTCATGAATTTACAATTTCAGCAGAATTTGGTAGAAACATCTCATCTCTACCCCACATGGGTTGGAGCTACCTGATTGGGGATGGAGGATCTACTACCAGGACGGCTTACTCACATGACTGACAAATTGGTGCTGGCCACTGGTTCCTTTCCACATGGACCTCTCTAATGGAGCCACTTGGACTTGCTTCTAATGTGGTGCTGGGTTCTAAGAGCAAGCCACCCAGAAGACAGTAGTTTTGAAAGCTGGCACACCTATATTCTCTTGGTCAAACAGCAGTATTACAGATTCAAGGGAGGGGACATAGGCATTCTCCTTCTCCTATTGGAATGGAGGTGACTCAAATAATTGTGGACTCTTATTTTAAAACTGTCACATATACCTTAATACAGGTAACAAAGGCATTTCTATCCCCATCCATTTTTCTGTGTTCATATTAAATGCCAACATTACCATGAAACCTTTCTTCATCCCATCACTGATTTTAATATCCCCCTTCCTGAACCCTTCATGGTACTTTGTTGTTTCCTTTTTTTGTGGCACTTACCTTGTATTAGTGTATGTTATAATTTTGTGTTATCTTTGCTCGCCACCTTTATATTGCAGCTCTGAATTCCACTCAGTAGTGCTTTACTCATAGTGGTTGCTTAATTAGTGTGTTGTCAAAAGAAATAAAAGGAAACTTTTTTAAAGAATTCATAAATTTTGTTTAAATGTTGTAAAAAAGTGATTAACCAAATGAGACCTTGGTGAACTGCAAGGTGCAGGTTGTTTAAAATTGAGAGAGGTAGGAGACATACTAGAGTAGAAATAAGTCAACAAGGTGATGAAGAAAAATGTTTTGATAAATTAAGAGTACATTTTGCTTAATAGTTCTTTAAAAAGCAGAGCAACAAAAAAGTAAACTCAACTAAAGGCTGGCAAGTGGTGTGTGTTATTAGAAAATTTTCTGCTTGAAGATAGCTTTTCTGTATGGTCTCCTGAAATTAGGCTGAAATTCTCAATGTAGCAGGCAACAAAAATTCAGTTGATTAACCGTCTTATTCCATGTACAGCCTTACTTATTCTTGCATGTAACGTAAGATATTTATATTTTCTGGGGATGAGGACATGGATGTGTTTGGGAGGCCTTTATTCTGCCTACTGTACCATGTAAGTTGGGTAATAGGCAGTTGGAAGTTTGTTATTAAAGTGCAGGAGGAACATAAATTTGTTTCATAGACTTTATTAAGCTCATACTCTGTGCCAGTACCTTGCCACATCCTGGGGCTATAAAGATGCAGTTCCTGTCTATTAGCTCTTGGTTTAAAAAGTTATGCATATGTAAATAATCTTAACATACCAAGGACCACGGTGAAGGTCGTCACGAATCACAATGCATATGTTTTAATAACAATTTGCTTTGAGAACTTGGTGGGAAAGGACTCTTCAGGTCTATTCTAAGGTACCAAGAAGAGACCTTGGTACCTTGAGGGACTGCAAATAGTGCCGTATGCCTGAAAAAGGGGGGTAGGGTTTATGTGAGGGAGGGATAATTATGAAGGATTTTGTATGCAGCATTACAGAGTTTGAGACTTTATCTTACATGCAACATGGAAACCACTGGAGGCTTTTCATTTTAGAAAGAACAGCTTTTGTTTGTTTGGTTTTGGTTTTTTCTTTTTTGTAACATGGAGAATGGATTGGAGAGAGCAAGGCTGAACACATGGGTATCAATTAGGATACCAACTAATATAGGTAAGAGACAAGGGCCTACACTAGATAGCTTATTGCAAAGCAGTTGAAAAGGGAAGAGATTTAAGAGATAATTCAGATTTAAGAATAGATTGATAGGACTTGATGGCTATTAGATTTGGAAAGTGTGGAGTCGAAGGAGGAGTAAAGATTTTTAGCTTGAGCAACTGGTTAGACGTTAGTGTTATAAGCAAGATAAGGAACATAAGAATCAGAGTAGTAGGTTTGTGTTGAAGATAATGACTTCGCTTTTGGATCTGTTGAGTGAGAGTTAAATCCAGGTGATATGGTTTATAGGTAGTTAATTATTTCAAATGGAGCTTAGAAAAAAGTTGAGGTTATAGATACAGATTAGGAGTCATTGGGAAGCATAGGTGATATTTATTGAAACCATGGGATGGAGTGAAATTGTCCAGGGAGAGAAAATAGAGTAAGAGGACCTATAAAAACAGCTGTCCCCAACCTTTTTGGCACCAGGGACAGGTTTCGTGGAAGACAATTTTTCTACAGACCGGGGTAGGATAGGGGGTCGGGATATGGTTCAGGCGGTAACGCAAGCGATGGGGAGCAGCAGATGAAGCTTCACTCGCTCGCCCGCCACTCACCTCCTGCTGTGCGGCCCGGTTCCTAACAGGCCGTGGACCGATACTGGTCCGCGACCCTGTGGTTGGGGGCCCCTGTATTAAGAACATTAACATTTAAGTGTAGATGGAGAAAGAGGAGCCCAGGAAAAAGAAGAAATGATCAAAGTTAAAAGCAGAACTAAACTGGCATCTAGAAAGCTGAAGTGTAAGTAGGGATGATATCCATTGTCATATTCTGCAAAGGGTCAAGTAAGTAGAAGACAGATGAGGCCCTTGTTCTTCGTAACAACCATGGAGGTAAGTATTCTCATTATGTGAGGAAGCTGAACTGAGAGATGTCAACTTGGAAAAGGCTGCATGCACATCTAATAAACAGGGTGGAGCTAAAATTTAAATCAAGACAGTTTGATTTCAGAATCTATGCTTTTTTTAATCTCATTTTGAGTCTGCTTCATTTTGAATTTAAAATTATAGACATGTCCTCATACTTGGTATGATTTTTATTGAATAGTTGATTGATCATTGATAAGGATGTTAAAACATCCTCTGGCCAAGAGGTGGCTTTATGGGACAGTCCTTATACTTAACCAGACTGACATAGAATGCTTGCTAAATCTTTTTGGGGGATGGTATTTTACATTTAAATGTGGGAAATGTTCAATGTAACCGATATGACTACTTTGTTGAGTACTAGAAACTTTCTAAGAGAATTATAATACAAAGCATTTGTAAGTGCCATGTAGCTAAAAGTAGATAAATCTTACATATTTTAAATTGAGACTACCAGAATATTCCATAACACTTTACCAAATATAGATTTGGTATTGTATTGCTAGCTATTTTCAACCATTGTCATGGTAACTCTTTGTTACCTGCTTTTCCTTTGTAAACATTGAAACTATTTCTCCCTTTCCTGACTCTTCTGTATCAGTTTTCCCTTTCGTCTGCCTAATTTTAGATTTAGAAATTATTAAGCCACATCTCTTTTATGGAATGCAAATATGGTGTTCTTTGTTAAATAGTTAGTTATAGACCTTACCTTTCAGTAGCATATGAGTGATGTTAAAAAAAAGAGTGCCTTAGTTAATTTTCACTGGGTAAATGCACACTCAGAGGATGCAGTCTCAAGTCTTTGTTCAAGAAGTGAAAGGATAATAGTAACTTTTAAGATAGTCTAATAAATGTTAAGCATTTATTTATCTGGAAGAAAAATGTAATTTTTGAGTTATGTTTTACCTACCTAAAAATCTGCTAAAGAAATGATTTACAATATTTGATGCCTTGTTTTTTTAAATTAATTCCAGTGACCAGATCTTTGTATGATTTCATTGATCTCAGTACCTTTTGCAGCATTTAATGGCTTTTCTTATGTGTAACCATCTTTTAAGGTGTTCCTTGTGAATAAAAGATAATTAAGTGACCAGCTAATTTGCAGGAGTTATTAAGATACACTTAGTCTAGGTAAAATCTGAAGTTTTCTATAAACTGTAAGGAAAATAGCCAAATATAAGGGCAGTTCCATTTATATAATGATGACATGCTTGTAATTTATTATTTCAGTGGCTAGGTTAGAGATTAAATTAAGAACCAATGGAAAATTAGTTGGTCCCACTAATTACAGATAAATGGTGATTTGAAATACTTAGCTGTATGAAAACACTGTCATCTGAAATATGTATTCAATAAATGTGAACTATCAACTTACAGATATTATCTTATTTAATTCTCATAACAATTCTGAGTTAGGATATTATTATCCTAATTTTACAGATAAAGAGACAGAGACTTAGTGAAGTTAGCCCATCTGTGGTCTTGTAGCTGCAGCCAGGATTCTAACCAAACCTTTTTGACCGCAGGGCCCAGGTTCTTAACTAGTAGACTAGATTATAGTAAACTGAAATCTGATGCTCAAGCTGTACTTTTGATTGCGATGAACTTTTCATGAAAATCTTTAACTGTCAAATAGTGTCCAAATCTAAACTATTTTGCTTCTGGAAGTATGCATTTTTTACCAGTCATGCCAATTAAAATTTAACTTCTTTAATTTTAGCCTACAGTTTCAGGATTTGTGATAATTTAAGGTGATATGTAGAATTAAAAAGGTAGAAGTGCATCTTTATTTGAGCTCTTACCATCGACATTCAAGTAAGATATTGGTGGGTATGGGGAATGACAGAATTGAATTTTATGTTATCGAGTAGGCAGGGGATCATGAAACTTTCTGTAAAGCACCGGATAGTAAATATAGTAAATGGCTTTGAGAGCCATATGGTCTCTGTTGTAACTACGCAACTCTTCTAAAGTAGCCATAGACAGTATGTAAACAACAGCGTTATTGTGTTTCAAAAAGAGGCAGCAGCCTGGATTTGGCACATTTGTCCAGTTCTTGTAATTTTTGCAAGAAAAAGATAAGATTTGTTTATGATAATATATTGTTTATGCAGAGTGGAAGTTTTCCTTTGTAAACTGTATTGGCAAAAAAAGTTTACCCAAAAAGATAGCAATAGTATAAAGGAGAATGGGAAGCTAATGGTACCTAATAGTAAAGAATACTTTTTCAGCATTTCTATGACTACTTTAATTACCTCATAAATACTTGATAATTACAGAATATACTTATTTAGTCATTTCTTAGCATTACCATTTTTTTATCTTGAAAAAACAATTTTACAGTTTTCACTGGCGTTTTCACTAATTCTGATAAACTTTCTTTATCATAACTTGGGAAGGATTATTGTAAAAAGATATGATGCATAACTGGGTGACGATTTTATTTTATTTGAATTTATTTTGAAAAATAATATCAGCAGGTAGACTTAGATCAAGGCTTGTTGTGTAAATATATACATGTAGTTGAATTGTAGGTTCAGAAGTGGAGTACTCTGCAGCCAGCTTTCAGTGTCACATTTTATAGATTTCTTATTACAAGTAGTTTTGACCCTACGGATGCCTTCTAGTGCCACAAAACATTATTAAATGTAAGTCATTTGATATTGACTAATGGTGGTATGTTGGATGTTGAACCTAATACATACTTTTTATTCTTATTCTCAGAGATTCGTCAACGACCTGCAGCTCAAAGAAACCTTTCTCCAGCACCAGCAGGCTCTAGCCAGGGCTCTCCCCGCAAAGTTCCAGTATCTCCTGGACCACCAAAGGACACTTCGGCCCCTGGTGGACCCCCAGAAAGAACTGTTATTCCAGCCCTATCGTCAAATGTGTTACCAAGACGTTTTGGATCCCCTGCTACTTCAGTGCCTGGAATGGGTAAACAGAGCACTTAATGTTATTTACAGTTTATATTGTTTTCTCTGGTTACCAATAAAACGGACCATTTTCAGACAGTATGGAAATGGCATTTCATTTGGAAATAGCAGAGCAGTTATCTGATTAAGCAGGAGTTCCATATTCAATTAGCCATAACTCTTTACAGCTGGCACCTTGTGATACTGAAACCTATTTCTTGAGCTCATTTAACTGTTATGGCTTCTTTGTTTAAATGGCAATAAAACTTTGTAGTATTCTGTAGTCAACAGTATAGCATATCTTTTTATATTCAGCTTTAGAATGGTCCCAGATTTATATAAAATGACGATAGAAGAGAACATTTTTGGAATATATTCGTGCTTTTTGCTAGCCCCTTCATATATATTTTTAAATATGACAATTACTTAACATATTTCAGGAAGAATATTCATGTGTTGTGGTGTATAATACTACTAATGTTAATGTGGGCTTGGTAGATTTTTCTTTTTTTAAGCCATAGAACCTTAGTATCTTCTGACAGATACTTCAACATAAAGTTCTATTGAATTAATAACAATAATTCAATAGAATTACTACTATTACCCTTTACTACTATTTCATTTCTTTGGATTCTCTTTTTTCAGTGCTGTAGATCTCTAGGGGAAGACCCCATTTTTGGAGTGTAATAGATTATATTACCCTGCAGCTTTCTTTTGGACTGTGATTGGGACATGGAAGTCCACTATATCAGCAGATCACATTAGTTTATGTAGATTTCCATGTCTGATTATTGAATATGATAGTAAATTATTTATCTTATTTTAGAATATTTAATTTTAATTTAGATTACTTTCATATTTTGTGACTAATTACATATAATTTATAATGATTTTGAGGCTAGTTAGTAGTTGATATCAGGTATTCAGGGCACTTATGTAATAAAATCAATAAGCAATCTAAATGTTACTAATGCAGTAGACATTTTTTCCTGCTTTTTCTTCAAAAAAAGCAGCATAAGATTTTAGAAAACTAGAAAACTATTAATTTATAAATACATTAAGAAAGCTAGCTACAAATGAAATGAATACAAAACATAACTTTTAATTATTGGTTATTGAAAAAATACTTTTAAACTTGACATATAATGATGTCACTCAAGGCAGCCATATATTTTGTGAAGTTGAGTAAATTAAAGTGATTGAAAATTACTCATCTTTCAGTTGTTATTTAGTTGATCCAAGATACCCATATTTGTAAAGTAAAGCTCCTAGTTGTTTAATGAAAGAACATTTTTTGTGAGAATGCATGAGTTATATACATTTGTATAACTAGTTTTAAAGAAATTAAAGTTTAGCAATTTATATAAAATAATAAAAATTATATACTAGCACATGTAAGAACAGGATTATAGCAGGAGCAATGGCCTACCATTTCATGATCATGTAAATATAACATTTTACTGAAGTTTTTAATTAGTTTCTGTGTAAAAGACTTTGTATTTAAGTTGTACATTGCCAAAAGTATGAATGAGTTAAGTGATTTCTTACAGAGAAGATTAATAATTCATATTTTCATTATGCCATATTTGTGGAAGAGAATCAATTTAATGTGTATTACCACAGGGCTCCCATATGTTTGGAAATTAATAACCAGCAGGTACTTGATAATTTGCCAAGCTGTGTAAAAATGACCAGTATTCCTACAATGATTGCTCTTGATGTTTTTATTAATTACTGTTACCCATAACAGCATGAATACAAAGATGTGTTATTTTAAAAATTATTAGTATGCAAGGGAGTTAAGATAGTTTTATGAAATCTGTTGTTTTGTTTATCCAGATTCCTTTCTGGACATTTTCATTTTAAACATGTAGAGGTAAAATACTCCAGCAAAAGTTAAGTTGGCTTAAATGCTTTCAAAATCTAATTTGACATGTTTATTCAAGTTGAAAATTTGGTAATGAGGGATGACACTTAATGTCTACATTCAAGTTAATGTTTTGATGATAATGATTGAATGTTGTTAGTACGACTATACCAATAACTGATGAAATCTGAAAAATGTACTTGATTTGTAATACTAAAAACTTATTCTAGAACCTAAATTTCATTTACTAGCTGTAATTCTACATCATTTGCCTTTTTAAAGATGGTAACAACCTTTAGATTTGTGATTATTTACAAAGCAAATCTCTTTCTTATCTTTTAACATATTAATATCATATTACTGCCCTAAAGCCGTTTTTTAATGCTTTAAAGTATTTGTCACAGCCATTTTGAAAACCTTTTATGCATGTATTGCAAGGTTTATTCCAACAGACCGCATTTTGTTTCAAAGTCTTCTACGAGGTCTCCACGTAACCTCCATTGCTGCCTATCTTACTCTTATCTGGCCTTGTTTTACAAAGGCAAACATCACATCTTATTTATTTTATTCTCTCACTTTCTTCTCAGTGCCTTCTGTGTAGTGTCTCAGTTCAGAGTATCTCCTGCACACAGTTCTGTTTCAGTTTTCAGAGACTGTGGAGTTAACAATTCATAAAGTTTGAATGTGCAGTCTTTGTTTTTGTTGCTACTGTTTTTATATGATGTAATCATTAACTAAATTCTGGGTTATTCCTCCACTCCCCATTCTCCATTCATCTCCTCTGATACTGGCTAATTTATTACATGAACACAATGTATCTCTCTATTTATTTAGATCTTCTCTAGTCTCTCTCAACAGTGTTTTGCAGTGTTCAGTATATAGGTTTTGCACCTTTTGGGGTTAAACGTACATCTAATTTTTTCATGTTTTTATCATATTTTAAATGATATTTTATTAACTATTTCCATTGTTCTTTGCTAACATATATAGAAATTGAGTTGATTTTTGTATATTGATCTTGTATTTGTAATATTGCTAAACTCACTTGTTAGTTCTGATAGCTTTTTTTTCTTATAGATTCCATAGTATTTTCTACATAGGCTGTCAGATTGTAAGTAAGGACAATTTTACTTCTTCTTTTAAAATCTGGATTCCTTTCATTTCTTTTTCTTGCCTTATTATACTAGCTAGAACCTTTAGTGCAGTGTTAAATAGAAGTGGTGAGAGCAGACATCCTTGCCTTATTGCTGATCTTAGGAGGAGAGCATTTACTTTTTCTTCATTCAGCCTGATGTAAGCTATAGGGTTTTTTTTTTTTTTTTGCGGTACGCGGGCCTCTCACTGTTGTGGCCTCTCCCATTGCGGAGCACAGGCTCTGGACACACAGGCTCAGCAGCCATGGCTCACGGGCCCAGCCACTCCGCAGCACGTGGGATCCTCCCGGACCGGGGCACGAACCCGCGTCCCCTGCATAGGCAGGCGGACTCTCAACCACTGCGCCACCAGGGAAGCCCTGTTTTTTTCTTAATAGATACCCTTTGTCAGATTGAGGAAGTACCCTTCCAATCCTAGTTACAAAGGTTTTTATCAGTAAAAGATGATGGATTTTGTCAAATGCTTTTTCTGCATCTATTGAGATGCTCATGTAGGGTTTTAGTTTGTTTTTTTGTTTTAACATCACTGTTTTAACTTTCACTATTTCATATGGTGAAATACACTGATTGATTTTTTTAAAATAAATTTATTTATTTATTTTTGGCTGCGTTGGGTCTTTGTCGCTGTGCGTGGACTTTCTCTAGTTGCGGCAAGCGAAGGCTACTCTTCGTTGCAGTGTATGGGCTTCTCATTGTGGTGGTTTCTCTTGCTGCGGAGCACAGGCTCTAGGCACGGGGGCTTTAGTAGTTGTGGCACGCAGGCTCTAGAGTGCAGGCTCAGTAGTTGTGGCACAGGGGCTTAGCTGCTCTGCGGCATGTGGGATCTTCCCAGACCAGGGATCAAATCCATGTCCCCTCCATTGGCAGGTGGATTCTTAATCACTGCTCCATCAGGGAAGTCCCTGATTGTTTTTTGTTTGTTTGTTTGTTTTGTTTTTTGCGGTACGCGGGCCTCTCACTGCCGTGGCCTCTCCCGTCGCAGAGCACAGGCTCCGGACGCGCAGACTTAGCGGCCATGGCCCATGGGCCCAGCCACTCCACGGCACGCGGGATCCTCCCGGACCGGGGCACGAACCCGTGCCCCCTGCATCGGCAAGCGGACTCCCAACCACTGTGCCACCAGGGAAGCCCCCTGATTGGTTTTTTTAACATTGATTTTTAGATGTTAAACCACTAGCTTTCCTGAGGTAAATTTCACTTGGTCATGATGTTTTATTATTTTATATATATTGTTGGGTTCAATTTGCTAAAATTTTGTTAGAAATATTTACATCAATTTTCCTTAGGGATATTGGTCTGTAGTTTTGTTTTTTCTTGTAATTTTTTTTTCTGGTTTTGGTATCAGAGTAATGCTGGCCTCCCTATGAGAAGGTATTTTCTTATCTTTAATTTTATGGACAAGTTTGTGTAGAAATGGTATTATTTCTTTCTTCGAATTTTATTTTATTTTTTAATAGAACGGGTTCTATTAGTTACCTGTTTTATACATATTAGTGTGTATATGTCAATTCCAATCTCCCAATTCATCACACCCCCTCCCACATACCGGCTTTCCCCCCTTGGTGTCCATACATTTGTTCTGTACATCTCTGTCTCTATTTCTGCCATGCAAACCAGTTCATCTGTACCATTTTGCTAGATTCCACATATATACGTTAGTATACGATTTTGTTTTTCTTTTTCTGACTTACTTCACTCTGTATAACAGTCTCTAGGTCCATCCACGTCTCTACAAATGACCAAATTTCGTTCCTTTTTATGGCTGATATTCCATTCTATATATGTACCACATCTTCTTTATCCATTTGTCTGTCAGTGGGCATTTAGGTACTTCCATGACCTGGCTATTGTAAGTAGTGCTGCAGTGAACATTGGGGTGCATGTATCTTTTTGAGTTACGGTTTTCTCTGGGTATATGCCCAATAGTGGTATTGCTGGGTCATATGGTAATTCTATTTTTAGTTTTTTAAGGAACCTCTGTACTGTTCTCCATAGTGGCTGTATTGATTTACATTCCCACCAACAGTGCAAGAGGGTTCCCTTTTCTCCACACCCTCTCCAGCATTTGTTGTTTGTAGATTTTCTGATGATGCCCATTCTAACTGGTGTGAGGTGATACCTCATTGTAGTTTTGATTTGCATTTCTCTAATAATTAGTGATGTTGAGCAACTTTTCATGTGCTACTTGGCCATCTGTATGTCATCTTTGGAGAAATGTCTATCTGGTCTTTTGCCCATTTTTTTATTGGGTTGTTTGTTTTTTGTAATATTGAGCTGCATGAGCTGTTTATATATTTTGGAGATTAATCCTTTTCTGTTGATTCGTTTGCAAATATTTTCTCCCATTCTAAAGGTTGTCTTTTCATCTTGTTTTGTAGTTTCCTTTGCTTTGCAAAAACTTTTAAGTTTCATTAAGTCCCATTTGTTTATTTTTGTTTTTATTTCCATTACTCTAGGAGGTGGATCAAAAAAGATCTTGCTGTGATTTATGTCATAGAGTATTCTTGCTATGTTTTCCTGTAAGAGTTTTATAGTCTCTGGTCTTATATGTAGGTCTCTAATCCATTTTGAGTTTATTTTTGTATATGGTGTTAAGGACTGTTCTAATTTCATTCTTTTACATGTAGCTGTCCAGTTTTCCCAGCACCACTTATTGAAGAGACTGTCTTTTCTCCATTGTATATTCCTGCCTCCTTTATCAAAAATAAGGTGACCATATGTGTGTGGGGTTTATCTCTGGGCTTTCTATCCTGTTCCATTGATCTATATTTCCGTTTTTGTGCCAGTACCATATTGTCTTGTTTACTGTAGCTTTGTAGTATAGTCTGAAGTCAGGAAGTCTGATTCCTCCAGCTCTGTTTTTTTCCTCATGACTGCTTTGGCTATTCGGGGTCTTTTGTGTCTCCATACAAATTTTAAGATGATTTGTTCTTGTTCTGTAAAAAATGCCATTGTTAATTTGATAGGGATTGCATTGAATATGTAGATGGCTTTGGGTAGTATAGTCATTTTCACAATATTGATTCTTCCAATCCAAGAACATAGTATATCTCTCCATCTGTTGGTGTCATCTTTAATTTCTTTCATCAGTGTTTTATAGTTTTCTGCATACAGGTCTTTTGTCTCCCTAGGAAGGTTTATTCCTAGGTACTTTATTCTTTTTGTTGCAGTGGTAAATGGGGGTGTTTCCTTAATTTCTCTTTCAGATTTTCCATCATTAGTATATAGGAATGCAAGAGATTTCTGTGCATTAACTTTGTATCCTGCAACTTTACCAAATTCATTGATTAGCTCTAGTAGTTTTCTGGTGGCATCTTTAGGATTCTCTAGGTATAGTATCATGTCATCTTCAAACAGTGACAATTTTACTTCTTTTCCTGTTTGTATTCCTTTTATTTCTTTTTCTTCTCTGATTTCCATAGCTAGGACTTCCAAAACTATGTTGAATGATAGTGGCAAGAGTGGACATCTTGTCTTGTTCCTGATCTTAGAGGAAATGCTTTCAGTTTTTCACCATTGAGAATGATGTTTGCTGTGGGTTTGTCGTATACGGCCTTTATTATGTTGAGGTAAGTTCCCTCTGTGCCCACTTTCTGGAGAGTTTTTATCATAAGTGTTGAATTTTGTCAAAAGCTCTTTCTGCATCTATTGCGATGATCATATGGTTTTTATTCTTCAATTTGTTAATATGGTGTACCACATTGATTGATTTGCGTATATTGAAGAATCCTTGCATTCCTTGGGTAAACCCCAGTTGATCATGGTGTATGATCCTTTTAATGTGCTGTTGGATTCTGTTTGCTAGTATTTTGTTTGAGGATTTTTGCATGTGTGCTCATCGTTGATATTGGCCTGTAGTTTTCTTTCCTTGTGACATCTTTGTCTGGTTTTGGTATCAGGGTGATGGTGGCCTCATAGAATGAGTTTGGGAGTGTTCCTTCCTCTGCAAATTTTTGGAAGAGTTTGAGAAGGATGGGTGTTAGCTCTTCTCTAAATGTTTGATAGAATTCACCTGTGAAGCCATCTGGTCCTGGACTTTTGTTTGTTGGCAGATTTTATATCACAGTTTCAATTTCATTACTTGTGATTGGTCTGTTCATATTTTCTGTTTCTTCCTGGTTCAGTCTTGGAAGGTTCTACCTTTTTAAGAATTTGTCAGTTTCTTCCAAGTTGTCCATTTTATTGGCACAGAGTTGCTTGTAATAGTCTCTTAGGATGCTTTGTATTTCTGCAGTGTTTGTTGTCACTTCTCCTTTTTCATTTCTATTTTTATTGATTTGAGTTCTGTCCCTCTTTTGATTGATGAGTCTGGCTAACGGTTTATCAGTTTTGTTTATCTTCTCAAAGAACGAGCTTTTAGTTTTATTGATCTTTGCTGTTGTTTTCTTTGTTTCTATTTCATTTATTTCTGCTCTGATCTTTATGATTTCTTTCCTTGTAGTAACTGTGGGTTTTGTTTGTTCTTCTTACTCTAGTTACTTTAGTTGTAAGGTTAGGTTGTTTATTTGGGATTTTTCTTGTTTCTTGAGGTAGCATTGTATTGCTATAACCTTCCCTCTTAGAACTGCTTTTGCTGCATGCCATAGGTTTTGGATCATCGTGTTTTCATTGTTACTTGTCCCTAGGTATTTTTTGATTTTCTCTTTGATTTCTTCAGTGATCTCTTGGTTATTTAGTAACGTATTGTGTAGCCTCCATGTGTCTGTGTTTTTTATGTTTTTTCCCCTTTAATTGATTTCTAATCTCATAGCGTTGTGGTCAGAAAAGATGCTTGATATAATTCCAATTTTCTTAAATTTACCAAGGCTTGATTTGTGACCCAAGATGTGATCTATCCTGGAGAATGTTCCATGTGCATTTGAGGAGAAAGTGTAATCTGCTGTGTTTGGATGGAATGTCCTATAAATATCAATTAAATCTATCTGGTCTATTGTGTCATTTAAAGCTTGTGTTTCCTTATTAATCTTCTGTCTGGATGATCTTTCCTTTGGTGTAAATAAGGTGTTAAAGTCCCCCACTATTATTGTGTTACTGTCGATTTCCTCTTTTAGAGCTGTTAGCATTTGCCTTATGTATTGAGGTGCTCCTATGTTGGGTGCATACATATTTATAATTGTTATATCTTCTTCTTGGATTGATCCCTTTCGTAGTGTCCTTCCTTGTCTCTTGTAACATTCTTTATTTAAAGTCTATTTTATCTGATATGAGTATCGCTACTCCAGCTTTCTTTTGATTTCCATTTGTGTTGAATATCTTTTTCCATCCCCTCTCTTTCAGTCTGTTTGTGTCCCTAGGTCTGAAGTGGGTCTCTTGTAGACAGTATATATACGGGTCTTGTTTTTGTGTCCCTTCAGCAAGCCTGTGTCTTTTGGTTGGAGCATTTAATCCATTCACATTTAAGGTAATTATTGATATGTATATTCCTATTACCATTTTCTTAATTGTTTTGGGTTTTTTTTTGTAGGTCCTTTTCTTCTCTTGTGTTTCCCAGTTAGGCTAGTTCCTCTGGCAGTTGTTTAGCTCTGGTTTGGTGGTGCTGAACTCTCTTAGCCTTTGCTTGTCTGTAAAGTTTTTGATTTCTCAGTTGAATCTGAATGAGATCCTTGCCGGATAGAATAATCTTTGTTGTAGGTTCTTCCCTTTACTCACTTTAAATACATCATGCCACTGCCTTCTGGCTTGTAGAGTTTATGCTGAGAAATCAGCTGTTAACCTTATGGGAGTTCCCTTGTATGTTATTTGTTGTTTTTGCCTTGTTGCTTTTAATAATTTTTCTTTGTCTTTAGTTTTTGTCAATTTGATTACTATGTGTATTGGTATGTTTCTCCTTGGGTTTTTCCTGTATGGGACTCTCTGCACTTCCTGGACATGGGTGGCTAGTTCCTTTCCCATTTTAGTGCCGTTTCCAACTGTAATCTCTTCAGATATTTTCTCGCATCCTTTCTCTCTCTCTTCTTTTTCTGGGACCGCTATAATGCGAGTGTTGGTGTGTTTAATGTTGTCCCAGGGGTCCCTTAGGCTGTCTTCATTTCTTTTCATTTTTTTTTCTTTATTCTGTTCTGTGGCAGTGAATTCCACCATTCTCTCTTCCAGGTCACTTATCTGTTCTTCTGCCTCAGTTTTTCTGCTATTGATTCCTTCCACTGTATTTTTCATTTCAGTTATTGTATTGTTCATCTCTGTTTGTTTGTTCTTTAATTATTCTAGGTCTTTGTTAAACATTTCTTTCATATTCTGAGTCTTTGCCTCCATTCTTTTTCCGAGGTCCTGGATCATCTTTGCTATCATTATTCTGAATTCTTTTTCTGGATGGTTGCCTATCTCCACTTTATTTAATTGTTTTTCTGGGGTTTTATTTTGTTCCTTCATCTGGTACATAGTCCTCTGCCTTTTCATTTTGTCTTTCTGTGAATGTGGTTTTTGTTCCACAGGCTGCAGGATTGTAGTTCTTCTTGCTGCTTCTGTCTGTCCTGTGGTCTGGTATTATTTCTTAATAATAAATTAAAATTTTACAGGTTAAAGTACCTGGGCTTGGTGTTTTCTTTGTGGAAGGTTTTTTTTTTTTCAACTAAAAATTCAGTTTTTTAAAGGGAAAACTACAGACTAATATCCCTCATGAACATGGATGCAAAAATTCTTAACAAAATTTTAACAAATTAAATAGTTATCTAATTCTTGTTGAGTGAGTTGTGGTAGTTTGGTAGTCTTTCGAGGAATTTATTTCATCTAACTTATAGAATTTATTGGCATAAAGTTATTCATAATATACCCTTCTTATTCTTTTAATATCTTTACTATCTCGATTTATGTCATTTGTCTCATTTTGTTTTTTATAAATATATTTATTTATTCATTTATTTATTTTTGGCTGCATTGGGTCTTCGTTGCTACGCACGAGCTTCCTCTAGTTGCAGCAAGTGGGGGCTGCTCTTCGTTGCAGTGTGCAGGCTCCTCACTGCAATGGCTTTCTTGTTGTGTAGCATGTGCTTTTAGGTGCCTGGGCTTCGGTAGTTGTGGCGCATGGGCTCAGTAGTTTTGGCTTACGCGCTCTAGACCGCAGGCTCAGTAGTTGGGGCTCACGAGCTTAGTTGCTTCTTGGCATGTGGGATCTTCCTGGTTCAGGGCTGGAACCTGTGGCCCCTGCATTGTCAGATGGATTCTTAACCACTGCGCCACCAGGGAAGTCTGTCTCATTCTTAACGTTAGTATTTTGTATCTTCCTTTTTTTTTTTCCCTGATTAGTCTGGCTAGAGGTTTATCAATGCAATTGGTCTTCTGAAAGAGCTAGCTTTTCTCTATTATTTTTGTATTTCCTCTTTTATTAATTCCCCCTCTGATCTTTATTATTTCCTTTATTCTGTTTACTTCAGGTTTCATTTGCTGTTTCCTTTGTGGTTCTTAAGGTGGAAGCTGAATTCATGGATTTTAGGCCTATCCTGTTTTGTAGGTGTTTAGTGGTATAGTGTTTAGTGTTATAAATTTTCCTCTAAGTATTGCTTTAGGTGCATGTCATAAATTTGACATGTTTTTTTGTTTGTTTTCATTCAGTTAAAAATGCTTTCTAATTTCTTTTTTGATTTTTCTTTAAAGCCTGGATTTTTTATATGTCTATTATTTAGTCTCCAAAAATTTGGATATTTTCATGATGTCTTTTTGTTGCTGATTTCTAATTTAATTCTATTGTTATCAGAAAACATACTTTGTATTATTGAATCTTCTTAAATGTATTGAGACTTGTTTTATACCTCATACTATCATTTGTCTTGGTGTATATTTTATGTTCACTTGAAAGGAATATATATTCTGTTCCTGTTGGGTAGAATGGCTATAAATGTCAATTAGGTCAAGTTGGTAGTAGATAGTATTCTATGTCATCAATGATTTTCTGTCTGTTTGTTCTGTCAATTATTGAGAGAATGCTGTTGAAATCTCTGACTATAATTGTGTCTTTGTTTCTTTTTGTAGTTCTGTTAGTTTTTGAAACTGTTATGATGCACACATATGTTTAGGATTATTATGTCTTCTTGATGAATTGACTCCTTGTCATTATGAAATTACCCTTTTTATCCCTGATTATATTCTTTGCTCCAGAATCTACTCTGATTGCTATTAATACAAGTGCTCCAGGTTTCTTTTGATTAGTGTTAGTGTATTTATATATTTTTCCTGTCATTTACTTTTAACCTGTTTGTGTCCTTATATTTAAAATGGGGTTTTTGTAAGTGGCATCTATTGGGTCTTGCTTTTTTATCCATTCTGACAATATTTGCCTTATAGTGAGGATGTTCAGGCCACATAAATTTAATGTAATGATTAGTATGTTTAGGTTTGAGTTTAAATCTTTTATTGTGCTATTTTTTTTTCTATTTGTCCCATCTGTTCTGCTACCTTTCTCCTGTTTTCTGCCTTCTTGTGGGTTGAGTGTCTTTTATGATTCCATTTAATTCTTTTTGTTGCCTTATCAGCTATAGTGCTTTTTTTTTTTTGTTATTTTAGCAGGTATTTTAGAGTTTGCAGTATCTATATTTAACTTGTCATAGTTCATCTCAAGTAATATACCAGTTCTCACATAGTTTACGAATCAAACTACAGTGTACTTATATTTCTCTCCTTCTGGCCTTTGTGCTATTGTTGTCATACATTTTGCTTATATATGTATTATAAACCCCAGAAGAAATTACAGATATCCCCCACATTTTGAAAGTTCACTTTACACCACTTCGCTTTTATGAAAGACCTACATTAGTACCTGTTTTCACTAACTGAAAGAAATCGGAAGAGGGTTTTCGCTTTTACAAAAAAAAGTGGAAAGCAAAAATAGCGTTTAGCGTTTGTTTTGCAGTGAGCTGTTGTAGAGGCAGCGCACATCCTGAGCAGCAAGAGTGGCACCGCCAAGCTACTTCCCTGGGAACTACACTCAGCATCTCAGCATCAAGCCGCCATAGCTTTGAACTTTGTCTGTGAACATCTTCTGTGTTTTATCTCAATTTATTTTGTGCATCCATTAGCAAGATGTATCCTAAGGTAATTGCTTCTTCACTTTATGCCATTTTGGCTTACAAAAGCTTTCATGGGAAATTTTGGACAGGAAGGGAAGTCATGTATTACTTTTTCTTTAAGCCACTGATTATTTTTTAAAGTGATTTAAATAATAAATTTTATGTGTTTACCCACATGGTAACCATTTCAGCTACTCCTCTTTCTTTTGTGTAGATCCAGCTTTCTGTCTGACGTCATTTTTCTTCTGCCTGAAGGATTTCTTTTAACATTTCTTGTAGTACAGTTCTGCTAGTGATGAATTCTTTCAGTTTTGTATGTCCAAAAAAAGCCTTCACTTTTAAAAGATGTTTTCATTAATACAGAGTTCTAATTTGATAGTTTTTCTTTCAGAACTTTAAAGATACTGTTTCACTGTCTTCTGGCTTGCTTATATTCTGATGAGAAATCTGTCATTCTTATCTCTGATTCTCTGTATATAATGTATCTTTTTCTGACTGCTTTTTTTTTTTTCGGTACGCGGGCCTCTCACTGTTGTGGCCTCTCCCGTTGCGGAGCACAGGCTCCAGACGCACAGGCCCAGCGGCCATGGCTCATGGGCCCAGCCACTCCGCGGCATGTGGGATCTTCCTGGACCAGGGCACGACCCCATGTCCCCTGCGTCGGCAGGTGGACTCTCAACCACTGCGCCACAGCTGACTGCTTTTAAGATTTTCCCTCTATCACTGGTTTTAAGCAGTTTGAGTATGCTGTGCCTTGGCACAATATTATTTGTATTTCTTGTGCTTGTTGATATTCTTGGGTCTGTGTGTTTGTTTACAGTTTTCATCCAATTTGGAAAATTTTTGTGCATTATTTCTTCTAACATATTTTTCTTTCCCTCTCTCTCCTCTTCTGAACTTCAGTTATATGTATACTAGGTGCTTGAGGTTGTTCCACGGCTCACTGATGATTTGTTCATTTAAAAATCTTTTTAGACTTTGTGTTTCATTTTGTATGGTTTCTGTTGCTCTGTCTTCAAGTTTACTAATTTTTTCTTGTAATGTCCAAACTGCTATTCATTTCATCTGTGGATTTTTAAATCAAGATATTATAGATTTCATCTGTAGAGATTCAATTTGGATCTTTTAAATTTTTTTCATGTCTCTACTTAACATATTAAGTCTTTCCTCTGGATTCTCAAGCATATGGAATATAGTCATAATAAGTGTTTTAGTATATTTGTCTATTAATGGTGTCATCTTTGTCATTTCTGGGTCACTTTTGATTGATTTTTCTCATATGGGTTGTATTTTCCTGCTAATTTGCATGTCTAATAATTTTTCATCTGATGTCAGACATTGTAGATCTAACCTTATTGGGTACAGGATGTTTTCATATTCCTATACAAAGCTTCTCTGAATACTTACCCGATGACCTGTGAGTTATGAAGTTTTCCACCCTGGCTGGTGGGAACATGTGATATTTTTGATCCCATGTGAGCACTGGTAGCTTTAGTATTTTGGGGCAGTTATTTCTCTGTCCTCAGGTAGTCTTCCTCATAGGTATCCTGGGCAGATCTTTGGTGTTCTTGCTCTGTGCATTCTCTCCTCTCTGGTACTCTTTCCAGTGAACTCAGCCTGTCTTGGCCTCCCCAGAGTTCCAGCTTTATCTCCTCAACTCAAGGAGACTGATGAACTTCACCTGGATTTACCCTGCCTGAGTTGCTACCTGGAAACTCTCTCCAGGCAACAGATTGGGGGCAGTTGGCTGTTGGGAGTTGGCAGTGGGCTCATCTTATTTGCTTTATGTCTTTCAGGGATCTTTATCTTACATTGCCTGATATCCAGTGTCTTTAAAACCATTGCATCATATATTTTACACAGTATTTTAGTTGTTTTAGGTGGGAAGATTAAATCTGACCCTGGTTATTCTATTGTGGTACAAAGTGGAAGTCCCCTAGTTTATTATTACATAAACTTTTAAGAGTCTGAGCATTTTAAAAATTAATTTGTACAGAACTCAACATAGCTTTATTCCTTAATAGATTATGTTCCTGGTTCTAATATAGCACATGTATAAATATATTTTTTGTAGTGCAGTATTTTCAATGAAAATTTGAACACAGAGGTTCATAACAATATTATTTTTGTTTTGTTAAAATCATTTAAAAGTTCTGACAAGCATAGGTAGTTTTTGGCAACTGAATTCAAGTTTAAATGTATTTTATACATATAAGTTATATATATATTTATTTATTTACTAGGTCTTCATCCTCCTGGTCCACCTTTAGCAAGACCTATTCTGCCCCGAGAACGAGGTGCTCTGGATAGAATTGTTGAATATTTAGTTGGTGATGGTCCACAGAACAGGTAATGTTTACTAGGGTGGTAGAAAAATGAAAATGAAGGAAAGCTTATTGGTTAGGGTATGTGTGTGTGCACATGCACTAGATGTTCTACAACTTTGTGGTTCTTGTTTCCTGGTTTTAGAACATAATGGAGTATTTTATAGCCCTGCAAAAGAGTACATATTCAATTATTTTTCAGTAGTAGCTTAAAGTATCTAGATAAAACATTTAAAAATGTATTATATATAACAGAAAAAATATTGTAACTCTGCTATGTTATAACCATACTATAAGGTGATTTTTAGGGAAATTGAATCATTTCATTGACTCTTTTGAACTTGAAGAGCATGTAAATAGTGAAAAGTTGGTAGGTTGTAAGAAATGGAGTTTTACAAATGTGAGTACTGGACTTGATGGTGATAATTTTAATAACAGTGAGGATAATTTCATGTATTTGGCACTTACAGTTCCAAAATGCTTTTCCAGGTATTATCTTAATTGATCCTTATAATAACTCTAGGATTATAGGTATGATGTGAGCAGAGCAATTGTCATAGTATAGACTTTTAAGTAATTCTTAGGATATTCTTAGAGTAGATATTTGACAAGGTTATTGGTTAATATTATCGTTTTAATAAAGGGACTAGAATTTAATGTTAATGTAAAAAATTATATGTTATTCAAAACAGATAGAATGTTGTTTGATAGGGCCAAGTATTTGTTAAGTACATATGCAGAGAACAGAAAGATTACATAAGTAGAAAATACAGAAGATGTTTAAGTGTAACTGGGATAGATACAGGAATCGTGATGTATAGAAATTAACCTTTGGGCTGGACTAAACAAGATTAAATTAATTTCTTTCCTACAAGACATCTCAGAGGTTTTAATAATACTCACTGTGAATCTCTAAGAGGTTTCATTTTTTCCAGTCTTAATCTGACCACAGATTTGGGGTCTGTCATCCCCAGGAATATATGTTAGAAAACATTAAAATTTAAGTGTTCTGTTATCAAATATGTTTCTGCTTACTTAGTAAGAATATTTTCATTTGAGTGTTTCTTAGTTTATTTTTAATTTGATGTATAAATTATATTAGTTGAAATTTTGACTGTTAGCATGTTTAAAGAGTATTGTTTATTGTTTTATAAGTAATATCTAATCTACTATGACATGTTTAGCTATATTAAATGCTATGTACTGTGTACTTTAGCTGTGATGGCTAAAGTAGCCTCTCCCATGGGTTTTATCTGCATTTGTAACTTTTCTGTTCATTTTTCCTTTTGGTGTAGGTATGCCCTTATATGTCAGCAGTGTTTTTCTCACAATGGCATGGCTTTGAAAGAAGAATTTGAATACATTGGTAAGAATTATTTGGCAGTTAGATTTAAATGTTTTAAATATTTCATTCTATGCCAATTCCCATGTAATGCCATTTTATTTTAGGTATTACTGTTTATATGTTGTTCAGGCATATTGTAGAACACAGAGCAAAGTAGGAAAGACAACTCAGGTTTTTTTCTTCATACAGTATACAGTTGTTCTTTTTTTTTTGCCATGCGGTACGGCATGTGAGATCTTAGTTCCCTGACCAGGGATCGAACCCACTTCCCCTGCATTGGAAGCATGGAGTCTTAACTACTGGACCGTCAGGGAAGTCCCTAGGCCAGTTGTTCTTAAACTTCACTGTGCATCAGAATGACATGAAGAGCTTTTAAAAATTGTGATGCCCAGGTCCCACCTACAAATAATCTGCTTTAATTGATCTGGGGTGGGGTCCAGGAATCAGCATTTTTTTTAAAGCTCCTCAGAATATTTTTATGTGCAGCTACTAGTACTTAAAAATATTGAACTAAATTAATTATGCTTCTCAAGTATGACATACTACATTTTTTGGGTAAAGTGAGCAAAATTCTGGATTTTAAGATACCTAATGATTCTGGTGACTAGAAATGTAATTTCTGTAACACATTTAGATCATTATTAATATTGTTTTGCTATTAGTTAACCTGCTATGTAATTTATTATCTTTTCTGCTTTAAATTGATATTATAATTTTAATAATTAGAAAGTATGCTTTAAAATAAACTTTGGTTAGAACACCTGCCATAATATTATTAAAACCACGAGTAATTTCACAAGGGCTAAGTAACTTTTGAAGGTTTCTTTGACTGCTTGTAAAAGTAATCTTGAGAGTTACTTGATTAGTCCTTAAAATTTCTTTGGTTTTATGATTTTTGTTTTGTTTTTTTAAATTCTCTGCAGCTTTTCGTTGTGCCTACTGTTTTTTCTTGAATCCTGCAAGAAAAACCAGACCCCAGGCTCCAAGACTTCCAGAGTTTAGTTTTGAGAAGGGGCAGACTTTAGAAGGCTCAAGCACAGTTGGTTCCTTGCCCTCAGGAAGTGTGATTTCATCAGAGAACCAGATAAGTGAAGGTATGAATATGTTAATTAAAAAGTTTTGTCTCTTAATAATGTTTTAGACGAGAATGGATCAGATTTTGCAGCATGCGTATATCAGCGGTTGTTCTGATACTGTGGCCTCCTGTGCAACTGGTATGATGTGTTTGTTTTTTTTTTTTTTTTTTTTTTTTGCGGTATGCGGGCCTCTCACTGTTGTGGCCTCTCCCGTTACGGAACACAGGCTCCAGACGTGCAGGTTCAGCGGCCATGGCTCACGGGCCCAGCCGCTCCGCGGCATGTGGGATCCTCCCGGACCAGGGCACGAACCCGTGTCCCCTGCCTCGGCAGGCGGACTCTCAACCACTGCACCACCAGGGAAGCCCCTGATGTGTTTCAGTTTTAAAATATAGGTTATATTGTGTTAAGCAGCATCTAGAAATAGCTAGGTAAATATTATTTATGGAGTTACCTCTTTTTTTTTTAGATGTTGGGGGTAAGAGTTTATTAATTAATTTATTTTTGCTGTGTTGGATGTTCGTTTCTGTGTGAGGGCTTTCTCTAGTTGTGGCAAGCAGGGGCCACTCTTCATTGCGGTGCGCGGGCCTCTCACTATCGCAGCCTCTCTTGCTGTGGATCACAGGCTCAGTAGCTGTGGCTCACGGGCCCAGTTGCTGCACGGCATGTGGGATCCTCCCAGACCAGGGCTCGAATCCGTGTCCCCTGCATTAGCAGGTGGTTTCTCAACCACTGCGCCACCAGGGAAGCCCTATGGAGTTACCTCTTTTAATAACTGTTGGGACATTTAACTAGTAATGTTTTCATGGAATTATTTTTCAATTTACTTAAATGAAGCAGATTATGAGAATTATGAAACTACTACTCATAAGGGTAAATTTCTTATAAGCTTTGTAATTAACATTGATAAAAATAGGTTTGTGCCTACTATTTCAATGAATAGAAGTTACTCGAAAGCCAGAAACTTTGGAGTTGGAAAGTCAGCCTTACATTCTTTGGAAGACTATGTTGATAGGACTGGTGTTCCTTTGAAACAAACAATTTATTGAGGTCCACAAGATTTAACACTGATGATGAATGCCTTTGTTGTAAAACAACCTTATTTTACCTTTTTTTTTTTTTTTTTTTTGCGGTACGCGGGCCTCTCTCTGTTGTGGCCTCCCTTGTTGCGGAGCACAGGCTCCGGACGCGCAGGCTCAGCGGCCATGGCTCACGGGCGCAGCCGCTCCGTGGCATGTGGGATCTTCCCAGACCAGGGCACGAACCCGTGTCCCCTGCATCGGCAGGCAGACTCTCAACACTGCGCCACCAGGGAAGCCCAAAACAACCTTATTTTAGAGAAACTGAAGTTATCAGGATTCATTGAGTTTTAGAACTTATCTTTTAATTCTGTTTTAGGAATTCTTGAGGAAGTTTCATGAAAAAATGGAAAAGATGAGATGGAAAATCTGACTATTAATGGCCAGCTATTTCTTGTTATTAATATTGAGTGAGGAGCTGCTTGTTAAGCAGCTCTGAATTATGAAGATTGCTAAAATTATGTCAAAGGCCCTGATATTTTGGTGCTTTACCTGGTACAGAAAAAAGAAATCCATATGGGAAGTTTAGTTCACATAGTTTAAGTAGTAGTCAGTATGCATCTTTTTAACTTCTTGAAATTATCAGTTACATATATTTGATTTCTTTATAAAATCACTGAGTAGTAGAAAAAGTGCTTGAACTGAGAATAATATATGAGGCAGTGAATTTTCACATATCTAAAGTTTAGTATGAAACTTTGAGTATCTTTTTTTTTTTTTTTAACTTCGAAGAATTGGACCTAAAATATGTGTGTTGACGTGGGCTTGGCTTTTGGCTTACTAACAAATATCAAAATGAATTTGAATACAGATAGCCATGACAAGAGGCCTGTGTACTTCCAACACTGAATCAGTGCATTCGTCTTCTCCAAGTCTGCAACATCGACTCCAAACACAATATCAGACTTTTTCTTTTGCTTAAGTCATGCTCTGAGCTGCATGCTGTCACATGCAAATCATCTGCTTTGCCATTGCAAGCCTCTTGGAACTGAAAATTAAAGAATTCTATACTGAAGATGCCTAGAGGAAAAATTGGAGTACTTTCCATGAGTAACCTTGCTTATGAAAGCTAAAGTGAATATTTGAAAGCCAATAGTTGGGACAAAAGAAAAGAAAAAACAGCCAACAAAATAGATATCTTGATAATGAGTCCCGTACTTTATATCTTCTGCTAAGGTCAAGATGCACAGTTAGCAAAACAACACCCAGCTATACCTTTCCTTCTCATCTAATCTAGGAGGAGCAATACCCCAGATGTCTAATTTTCTGTCAGAAATCTCCGGAATGAAGTCTAACTGTCTCAGAGTCAACCCTAATAAGGTAACGTTAATAGGTGAAGACACTGAGGCAGGGTCTGATAGTTCCACAGTGCTAGAAACTGAAGAGATTCCATTTGGTTAAGGTAGTCTGTAGAGTAGTAACTTCTTCATTCTTCTGTTTGGATTCATCAAAATGGCTATTATGAGCACCTTTTTACTTCTTTGGCTTTCCAGAAGACTGAAAATTTTTTTTTTTTTTTTTGCGGTACGCGGGCCTCTCACTGCTGTGGCCTCTCTCTTTGCGGAGCGCAGGCTCAGCGGCCATGGCTCACGGGCCTAGCCGCTCCGCGGCATGTGGGATCTTCCCGGACCGGGGCACGAACCCGCGTCCCCTGCATCGGCAGGTGGACTCTCAACCACTGCGCCACCAGGGAAGCCCTGAAAATTTTTTCAAAGACTCCTGTCTCAACACTGTTGCTATACAGTTATCAATTCCAAGCTGGATTCTATTAGTAAATGACAGGAAGTATTTCTGATGAACGGATGAAGCTGCATTCATTTGAACGCTGGTAGCGTACCTTTATGATTAAATTGAACTATGAAGTAAGGAGCATATCATCTCAATCAGCTACTCTCTCTGCTGACAGCCAATGTGATTAAGGGCTTAGATTGCTGATTTCTATACTTTTGACGTAGAAACTTGAGGTCTGAAAGAAAAACTTTCCTGTTTTAATATTTATATATTTTTAAAGTATTGAAATAGCTCCTTGAAATTGCATTACTGAATTTACAGATGGAACCAAAAGGTAACTTTCTTCCATCTGAATTTTTTTTCAAAAAATATTCCACAACCATTTATATAAATCTAGAGTTAATAGAAGAAACCTTTTTTTTTTTTTTTTCAATTTATGGTGCAAGACTTTGAAATTAAGTTTTGTCTTGATCCTGCTACTGGAAGATTTTGTGCTTAGGATGAGGCACAAGGCTTTTGGAATTTTTGGACCACTCTTTAGAACAACATATGAAACCTTGGAAAGTTTTCATCAAAGAAGGAGACCTAGAAGAAATTCCTCCCATTAATTGCTCATTTGAATTCCTAGTATTTTTTCTAGAACTGTGTATACAGATGCTTGGTAATACACTATTAGAGAAAGCAAGATACTAGGATTGTCATTTTATCTAAAAGCATACTAGATGTGGTATGCCAAACTAATGAACTGGTTTTTGGTTCCTCAGTTTCTTTTACTGTGAAATGAATAGTACAGTAATATTTGAGTCTCTGCTAAGCCATGTTAAAGTGGGTTTATTAGTTTTGGTTTTTTTAAAAGTGTATTTTCCAAAATAACTGATACATAGCATTCTTTTTGTTAGGGTTTCTACACTGTTAGTATTTTAGTAAAGTGATTTGGAGTTAGCATGTTTGAAAAATGTTAATATCGTTTTCATTGTTCAGTTATATTTGGCTAGACCTTATGTAATTATTTTAGTAGAATATAGCTTTTATTCAACTGGAAATAACTTGCTAATAATAAAACTCATGGCATCTAATCAGTACTATCAAAAATAGTGATTAAAATTTATATAAGGTGAAATTTATCTTGATAATCTGATTTCTACTCTTCCTTTCTTTTAAGCAATATACTGTTACCATTAGGTTATGTTGAACTAGGGAAAATTCTATTTTTAGTATTGCTTATTATGATGCTCTAGGAAATTGAACTATTTGATAATATAAATTTTATTGAATTCTGTGTATTTATCAGATCAAAAAAACTTATACCTTTATTTATATTTAGCTATGTATAGCTTACTCAAGATGTAAACTTGCCTGTAGTATGGTTTTGCATGTTTGTTTTAGACATATAGATCTTTTAGCCTTTTGATTCCTTTTTCTAAAACACCTTCACCTAATAGTTTTACATTATTACTTAATAATGACATTCTAAAGTCTCATCTAATGGATTTGTTCACCAACGGTAAATAATTACACAACATTCTGTGTGTTAAAGATAAGCTGTTTTTTCATAGGTGGTTATCATTTATTTGAATTTTGTTCGTTGAACCATTGAGTTTAGTTTTGGGATGAAATTCATGTCTTTGATCCTCAAATATAAGTTGGCCATTTTTCTTAAGGCAGAAAAATCTTGCAAAAACTGTTTGTTTAAAATCTGTGAGTTCAAAGACAAATTGGCCATCTTAATTTAACCAATTTCCTTTGGGTAAGTTTTATAGTCTGTGCATATAGTAGGTACTGATGTATTAGCAAGGCAAAAAAAAATTTTAAGTTATTGTAAAGAGGAATAAGAAGTAAGAATCTAAATCACTAAAATATGAGGGGTTTTGGAAGGCATAATCTAAATAGAATCATGTATTTTGCTGTGGAAGTTATGTGTTTCTTTTGGAGATATATGAAATTGTTTTGCTAGACCATTCTTTAATTTTCTTGGAAAGTTATTCTTTTAAGAGCTAGAATAAAAACCTAAAGGTAAGGTGATCTTCTTAGATGTTTTTGCATGTGTGTGGTTTACAGGTGAGGCAGTGGTATTCACTGTACAGTTACACTCAGTTTTACGAGTTTGAGCTCTGTTTAGCTGAACTGAAGCTTTGCCCAAACAAGTGGAAGCCAGTTGTTACAATTTTGTGGAAAAAGCTTCTCTCTCAAGGATATTGGGGTGGGAGTTGGGCAGGGGTAGGAGTCAGGTAAGGAGCAAATCCCTTGGGTAATTTTTGTTTTATCACATTGTGATCTATTGTTTTCTTGGCATTACAGATATCAAAGGTGATTTTTAAAATTTTCTTACAGATTGAATTAGGTCATTCATATAACTTGCATCAATTTTAGTCTTAACTGGAGCTGCACAGGGAGAGAGTAGGCCTGTTTTATTAGTGTGAACATAAAAGCTGATTTCTCTTTTGGTATTTTATGCCCAAATATTGACATATACTATAATGTATTTTATACCACCAAGCTATTTTAAACTTCACAGAAAAAATTCACTGTTTTTATTAGACTAGGCAAATGATACCCCCCCCACACAGAAATAAAGTAAGTACTTTTGGAATATATTTAATAAACTTGTTATAAAGCTCTGTGGTTTAGTTATTAAACTGATATGTAATTAATTCTCTGTTAATCTTGCACATCTAGTTTACTTCAAGCTTATTGGGATGACCTCTCACAAAATGGCATTGGCATCCAGACACTGAATATCTATGTCATTTAGACTAGCTGATATCTGCATTATAGATACTATGACACATACCAAATTTTTGTAGTGTTAACTGCTATTAAAATTACTTTTCTAAAAATTAACCTGGGGGAAGAAAACTAGTCATTACTAGGCTTTTTGATTGTTCTCCAGCCCTACTCATCATTTCACCAGTTTTTAGTCCTCTCTATATTTTTTGAAATACAGTGCAGTATTGATGAGCAAGTTTTGTATATAATGCTATTTTCTAATTATGACAGCACATGGTATTTCTTAGAATTCACCTCTATAGACATTAAAAAGTTAAGTATTATAGTTCTTCTCTTTGTATTAACTACTTCTTTAAGATCCCAGAATTTTTAAATTAAATCGGATTTGACTGGGGATGTATCTGTTTCTGAAAATAGTTACATCACAGAGCTTTAATATGATAAACAATGAACTTTGATACCTCTCCTGTTTTTTGTTTTGTTTTGTTTTTTTGTGGTACGCAGGCCTCTCACTGCTGTGGCCTCTCCCGCTACGGAGCACAGGCTCCGGACGCGCAGGCTCAGCGGCCATGGCTCACGGGCCCAGCCGCTCCGCGGCATGTGGGATCCTCCTGGACCAGGGCACGAACCCGTGTCCCCTGCATCGGCAGGCGGACTCTCAACCACAGCGCCACCAGAGAAGCCCATCCTCTCCTGTTTTAAGTTTAGTACTGAGGCAGTCTGTCAAACAGAATATGACAAACTATGTGGTCCTATGTTCACTTAAGCATGTTTATTGATGAGTCCTGAACTTTGAGCTTTTTGTTTTTTCATTTCATGTGACTTTATTGGAGGGCTTACTAAATTATAACCACTTGTAAAGTTCTTGGCAGGTAAGTATTGCTCTATGGCCAGAGAGTTGTGGAAAACCATGACTCTTAAAATTCTACTCTGGATAAATATGTGAAAGTAGAATTACAAATGATTAGTGACTCCTGAAATTTTCCACTGAAGAGCTTGCTTGCCCTTATAGCAGAAATGATCTGTACATGTCCATAGAGTTTCATTTCACTTTCTGCTTTTTCTTTGAGCGCTGGAACATTCAGGTAACACAACTCAAATGACCTACTGCTTTTCTGCTTTGGATTTTTGTAAGATTCCAAGTGGTGCAGCAGTGCCATTTTAAGCTCCTTTTAAGATAAAACTAGCATTTTTGTGATATGTGAACATTCCTCACTACTTTTTGTGAGCATGTAAAATTTTCATACAGTAAAACGTCATTAACTTGGATGTCCCTAACTATGCAATTTTGGCCTTTTGTTCTATATATAAAAAGAGAGAGGGCTTCCCTGGTGGCGCAGTGGTTGAGAGTCCACCTGCCGATGCAGGGGACACGGGTTCGTGCCCCGGTCCGGGAGGATCCCACATGCCGCGGAGCTGCTGGGCCTGTGAGCCATGGCCGCTGAGCCTGCGCATCCGGAGCCTGTGCTCCGCAATGGGAGAGGCCACAACAGTGAGAGGCCCGCGTACTGCAAAAATTAAAAAAAAGAGAGAAAGAGATTATAATTAATTCTGTAAACGTGTCTAAGATATCTGTTTTAAATATAATTTAAAAAATATTTTTCGACTCTTGGCATAGAGTGTGTGATATATAGATAATTTGTATTTATTAAAACTGATATGATAAAACCATGCATTTGTAAGACCTCCATGTCAGTATGTGTGCGTATAGCACATAATTTCTTTGCAAAACTATTAATTAATTTTATTTAGCAAAATTCTGGCCTGTACTGTGTAAGGAACAAAACTAGAACTTTTTACTAGTGTAGACTGACCTATCCTCCAGATTTTTTGAATCAGTAACATTTGTAGTTTATTGCAAGGGATCTTCTGTGATGGTGTGAAAATCAGCTTATTTGCTTAGCCAATGTAGTTTAACCATATTTCTCCTAACAATAATATTAGTTGCTGTTTATTACACAAACACAACAAAGAAACACCTCAAAGTTAGGTTTTTATCTTTGATTTGGAAATTGGGTGGCTCGAAGCTTTCTGCTCCTGTCATTCCCTTTCCTATCCCTTTCTATAAACTTTGAAGAATTAAAGTTGCTATTATTGTTATTATTAAATTATTATTAAGAGATTTGAATTTAATGAAACTCAAAAGAGAGTTTGAAGGGAGTAAGTTTTCAGGTAGGAACCATAGACCTTACTTGGCCTCCGCTGTGGAGACAGGGAGGGGCAAAAGACCCTTCCCTTTCTCTCCCTAGCATTCAAGGTATGTAGCATATTCTGACCCAGAGGTTTAAATCCTGAGGACTTGTCTTGCAGAGGGATGAGGGAAGATTTGTCATGCCTTTGGAAAAGGTGGATCCAGACCTCCCCAGTCATGGATAATAGAGATGTAAATCAGTGTGGGAAATCACACCACATACACACACACAAAGGTACACATTTACACATTGGTCACAGCGTTGCCTGGACGCAAGGGAGACCAGTTCCTTCAGGAAACATAATCTGGGAGTTAATACATTTGCTTTTTTTGCTGGGATGTTGTCTTATAGCACATAATTCTGTTGGGACTTTGATATATTTGGACATTCAACTTTCAAATCCATCTTGAAGTTCTTAAATATTATGAAAGTTCATATATATCATGAACTATGGGTCTTTAGGTAAAAGTATGTTTATGGGTTTGTTTCCCCAGAATTTTTTTTTTCCTTTATTCATACCAATTCATATATGGTATGCTGTAGGGAGTTAAGTACATATTTTTTAAGATTTTAAGGTTAATGTTAGACCATTCTACTGTTTCTTAGTCCATGTTTGCATGTGCTTATCTTATTTAGTAGTTTTAACATTTGGGTATACCTAAAGTCTTGACTCTTTATCTTTTCAGAATCTTTAGAAGAACAAGACGCTCTAGATAACAGTACAGAGCAGACAGATGACAAAATACCGGATACAGAGCAGACAGACCCAGTGATTGAACAAGCATCTGGCACAGAGAAACCAGAGGAGAAGCAAGAAGAGACCGAGAATGAGGAAACCTCAATGAATAAAGCCAAATCAACAGTTCCCAGAGCTGATGCTATTCCTAATCCTGAACTAAGTGGAGAATCTTCGACAATATAGTAAATGCTTCCACGTGCCTTCAACTGGATATTTGTAGTCTTGTTGATGTCAGTTATTGCTTTCTTAGGTGGTGCTTTCTTTTTATTTTCCCCCTCTAAAGACATGCTTGATGTCATCTGAATTTCAGATTGCCTAGCTATTTCAATATGTCTAAGTTATGTCTACTGGCTATTAAAATTAAAAGCAAGTGATATCAGTAAAGTAAAATCCTTTTTAATGTATAAAACCCACACTGTTTAGACAGGTTTTAGGTATTTTTTTCCATTCTAAATGTAAACAAATATGATAGCAGTTTTGTTTTTTATTTGTGACCTGTAAATACTATCCATTTTGACATAGGAAGAACTTTGGTTAGTAATAAGTTCTAATAGCGTTTGTTTTAAGGAATGAAACTCAATTAAGATTTTTAATAATACATCATTAAAATGGATAGAATTTTAACTCTTGAGATATTTTCCAGGGGGTAAAATGTCTATTTAGGCATTTATATTAAGAGCTATGAAAGTTATTACAGTGACAATATAGGCATTGGTATGAATTCTCAGTAAGAATGCAGTCGAACAGTCAAGTGCAGTGTTACTTTTGATGTCTCTTTTTTTGCACCTGGGCCAGAGGTACCTGATATTTATAATTAGCTTATGTTTACATATTAACATATAGGAACTATCTCTGCACTTAACTGTACTTGAATTTTGAGCATTATTTATATTTGTAAAATAATGATGATATTATAAGTGAATTTTGTGCTCTCGTGTATTTTGTTAAGGAAAATAAAGATGATGTGGCAGCAGTTTCTTTTTGTTAAATACCTAGACTTCTTCAGACAGTATCTTCGTGGCTGACATGGCTACCTGAAAAGTCTTAGGAGGAAAAGCTCACAATTCAATAAATCAATAGATTCTGTTAAGAGCAAATTATGATCTTTTTATTCAGACTTGTTGCCGTTCAAATTCAGAGAAATAGTGACATTTAGAGGTTCTAATCAGAGGTTAGATTTTTCTGATTCATGAAATCCTTAGGCCATTTGTAGTTTTTAATTTTGAGAGACATAGTTTTGTGAGAATAGGCAGTTAATTATAGTAGTTCATTGGATTTAATATGTGTATTAAGGATTAACTGGGAGATTTTTTGACCCAGAATAGTAATACTTGTACTTTAAGTACAGTGTTGTTATTTTTTCTCTCTTGCTTTTATCTCTCTTCTCTATTATTAAAAAAAATTGAAATCAAGTTATGCCAAAGGGAGGAATATATAGGAATGGTGTATATGGCAAGTATTTCTAAGTTGTACACAGTTTATTAAAAATTTAATAAAATACCATTTGTTATCATTTAAAAATTCATCTTTATGATTTAATATCTTATATCTGATAGGTATTTTTAAGGAACCTAAATCTGTTAATAGTCTGAGGCATCATGGTATAGTGACCAGAGTTTTCAAGATTACAGGACTGGGCTTAAATTCCAGCTCTTCAGTCTTGGGCAAGTCAGCTGATCTCTCTGAGACTGTTTTTTTCATCTGTAAAATTGGAAGAATAATACCTACTTTTTCAGGTATGGGGACAATTAAAAATAATTTATGTAGTGTGCCTAGCTCACTGCCTGATAATTAATAGATATTAAGTAAATGGTAGCATTTTATACTATTGATATCCTTGTGAAATATGGAAGGGCTATAAATTCTTCCTCTTGCAGATAAGGAAATGAAAAAACAATATGCACATATAATTCAGCTGTTCAAAATCAAGCCTAAGTTTTCTGCATCAGCTTTTCTTTATCATATACATGTATATAAATGCATAGGTTAAGGAAATAGGAACCTGAAACTGTGGAATATAATACTACAGAATATAGACAGTCTCTCTCTTTTTCTTTTTTTGATGAAGCCCATCAGATTTTTTGTGCGTTATTGGCCCATAACACTTTAGTAACACCTTGCTGAGTCTACTTGTTATAAAACATTCAAATTCTGATGTACATTACTAGAAAATGAGGAGTACCTCAGAGAAATATAATTTAATGATAGAATTAAGCAGATATTATGAGAAGTATCTATGGAAGAAGGTTAAAAGGTAAATTAATGCAACAGGTAACATACTGTAATCATATAGTACCCTTTAAAATAGAAAAGTTTATCCTGACATTCTAATAAACAGCTAATCGTTGAAAGAGTGGTAAAATGTCCTATTTCTGATTATTAAGACTAGTATAAATGAGGAAAAGCAAACTAATAAGTGCCGTTAGTTAGAGTGATCTTAACTTCCCTACTTACTAATGCTCAACAGGTCATCATCTAACTTTTTCTCACTATACCCTCAGCATAATCTACAGTCATGACCTGGCTTCTCTCTCCTTGGCTCTTCTACCATTATACTGCAGTCTCAGGGCCTCTTTCAGTTCTCTGACCAAGCTAACCCCTTTCCCATCTTAGGTCTCAGCTTAAATGTTCTTTCTTCAGAGAGATGCCCTCCTAAGCTCCACATCTAAAGCTGGCCTCTGCCTTTTACTCTGCCATGTTACTTTATTATCATAATGTGTCAGTATTTTATCTGTTTACTAGTTTACTGTATCTCTTCAAGACTTAGAGTCTGTGTGTGCAAGGCTCTTGTCTTATTTACCTCTGTTTCTCCAGGGCCTAGCACAATGTTTGACACATTTATTATGTGAATGAATAACTTTGTTGCTAAATCCAGTGAAAACTCTCAGTCCTTAACTTATTCCACTGCTTGGCAGTATTGACGCTGTTGAGTACTTCCTTTAGTTTGAAACACTTTTTTTCTTTTGGCTTTTGACTTCTCACACTATTGTTCTTATTCCTCTGGCCCCTTTCTCTCAGTGTCCTTTGCAGGCTTCTCTTCCCCTGCCCATCCTTTAAATGTTGGTGTTTCATACTTTTTACCTTGTCAGCATTTCTTCACTCTATGTATTCTCTCTCTAGAGGTTCTGGTCAACCCCAATGGATTTAATTACTATCTGTCTCTCTCATTCTCAGATCTTCACCCTTGATCTGTTTCCTTCACTTTAGAGCGATATATTCACCTGCCTGTTGGAATGTCTTTCTCAATCAATTTATTAAAAAACGAACACTTCAAACTTTGTGTTTCTCATCTCATCAAATAGTGCCACTATTCAAGCCAGAAACTATAATCTGTTCACTCATTCCTTTACCCTTTTTCCTGTACCTTAACTGTCAGTTTCTGTATCCTAAACATCTTTCAGTTATATTCTCATTTCTCCATCCCATTAACATTACTTAATGATAGTAAACATTTGCATTCTAACTATGTGCCAGTCAACATGCCAACTGTTGTATGAGTATTATTTTTATTTGTTCTTTGGCAAGAATCCTGTGAGGATTTTTTCCTCTGGATTATAGATGAGAAAACAGGTGTAGGGAGTAAGCAGCTTGGTAAGTGGAAAATCTGGGGTTTGAATGCAGGCAAATGACTTCAGAAGTCTAACTTCTTATTACTGTTGTACTGCCTTCTAATTCAAGCCTCCTTCGTCTCAAAACTGTCACTTAACTGGTTTTCTCGTCTCCAGTCTTGCCCACAGCTATCTATTCTGTGCACTGTAGCCTGAAAGAGTTTTCACAATTGGAAAACAAATCATGTCATACCATTGCTTAAACCCTTTAATTATTCCTCATTGTTCTTGGAAGGGGGTCCAAACTTACCATATGGCCCACAAAGCCTGTGTAATTTTGCTCCTAGTTAACTCTGGCATTTCTCACCACAGCAACTGCCACTGTTCCTCTCCCCTTGTTCCCCCACGCTTTTAATATAGCTATACCATTTTCTGTGGTTTGCATATGCAGTGTTTTTTTCTCTAATCCCCCAGTCTCCTAGTACTCTTTCTCTGCCTGGGGTATCTTCCCACTCACATAGATATGGGGACACTCAGTAAGTAGTTGTTGAATTCAATCGAAATAGTTCCAGTTAGAACCCAAGTTTAGAAATTTTGCTAATTATTGTTATTAAGCTTTGCCCTTTATTCTTGTAATTGGTCTTTCTCATTGTATGCATTAGACACAATCACTACTATTTGGTGAACATAATTGAATCAGAAGAGCTACCGTTTCATGAGGTGGGGGGGGAAGATTCTAATTATATAATGATTTTTTCATTAAATATTGTATGCTGAGTGTTGGAAATACTAAATGACTTATACAAAGTCATAGGGAGAGCTAGCACCTAAGCCAAGTCAGAACTCAGATCTCAGCTCTTAATATAGGATGCTTTATATTAAACCACCATTTTTATACATTTTACACACCATTTATATACAATCAATATTGGTGTTAGAGATTAAGATTATTTAAAATATGTAACATGTTTACTTCTATTTCCAGCTGACAGTAACTACTTAACTATCTTAAAACTTTTTCCTTATTTTTTTTTCCTATACCACTTTACAGTATTACTCTACAGTACTACCTCTTGGCTTGTGTGCAGATCAGTTAGTGGAAGGGTTGAAGAATGAGGATAATTTATGGAATTATGGTAGCTATTTTGAAACAATTATGGAGGACAGAGCTGCTTTAGAAAATTGAAAGAAAAATAATGTGGTAAGTCATCTAGTATAACTTCAATTCATTGTAAAAATTATAGAAGGGATTTAGATATAGTTTATGAACTCCCAAAGAGCTATTAAAAATAATAAAAGTACTTATGTAAAGATAGACCAAGTTAGAGATAGTTGTGAATCAATGATCTGCTAAATCTTACAATTTGTAATTTGACTTGTTTCAAAGTTATTAAAGACCTAAATATATTAACTCTACCAAGTTAATCAGTAAAATGTGGACATAAAACAAACATTTTGTGTTGTTGCTGTTACTGCAAACAATTTTAATACAAGAAACTAGTGTCTTATTTTTAAACAATTCAGTGATAGAGCTTCAGTTTATTCTTGATTAAAACCAGTTGAGATAATCACACAACAACATGGTCAGAGCTGAAGAGGAACAGCTGCTAAAAAACAGGAGCCCCAGTCAGTCTCTGTTCATGGTCACTTGGTCAGTTGACTTTATTATGCATAAAAAAAGATGGAAGCCAATGAGACTGGTTAGCAAGTTTGCTGGTGACCTCCTTTGATTAATGTCCACAGATTCAGGCTCTGAGTTTGGAAAGATAAACATAAATATAGAAAAGTACATTTATGAGAATATAATCATAATAAAAATTAAAATGAGTACAGAATTAAACCTTATTAAATTGTATCAATCCATAAACTATTTATTTGTCTAATTTCTTTCCTCCTTAGAAACTAATCTACATATTCTACTTTAATACTATTGAAAAATTCCTTTAAAAAAATTGTTGCATTTATTGGATAGTAGATATCCCTCCAGTTACCTTTATCAGTTTGCCTTTGTATGAAACTTAGATTCCATTTAATTTCCCATTCTTTCTCCTTCAAAGGTCCTGTTATATGTAGTTTAATTTATACTACTCATGTAGTTTTAGGAGAAGAAAATACTATCCACTTATATAGTTCTGTATTATTTGATGTTTTTTAAAACCTAGAGTTTCTGCTTTATGCATTTTTCTCTTTTTAAAAAGATATTTATGCCTTCCTTTTTTCTTTGGCAACACAACTGATAGAATCTGGAAGCACTCTGAGAAGATTAAAAAGAGTTCTCAAAAATCTCCCTCATAAATTAGTTTTTTAAGTTCTTATTCCAGGATTATATGAGAATAGGCCAAATCTTCAACTGCCAAAGCCTTTTACCAGATCCCTGGCACTTGATTTAGGAAATGTGGGAAAAATCATTTATTTTTGTGGAAATAAATATTTCTATCTTAGTCTGATTTTGAAGGATAAAGAAAGTGAGGAATTAAATGAACATTTTTTTGAATAGCTCTTCTTGGTCAGGCACTGTGCTCTGGGTACTTTCATATACATTCCCTGACAGGGATTAATTTAATCCCTGTCAAGCAGGGATTAAATTAATTTCCCAAAATCGCTTAGTTTATGGATATTTTAAATGGAACTGGAACCTAGGATCTTTAAGTCCTGTCCTTTTTGTTACTACCTACGAGCCCTCTACTTCCTTTTCTTTGGTAGCTGAAAGAAATAGACCCAGGCTCCTGGGTTTCTCATTTTTGTGATAACTCAGTTGTTACTTCTTCAGGGCAATCTTCTCTTAGCCTAACACTTGTCAGACTTTCCACTCACACACACCCTCCCCTTGAAATTCTTTCATAATATTATCTTTTGCACCAGACTATGAACTCCTTGAAGGCAAGGACATGTCTGGTTTTGCTTACTATATTCCTAGTGCCTGGCGTATAGAAGAGATAATAAATTATCTGTTGAATGGTAGTATGCGTGCATGTATACACACACATAATGGGAAATACCACTGCAGTCTTAATGCAGATTTTATAGTGTGAAGAATTTTGCAAATCTCAAATTATTTGAATTATTGAGAAGGGAAAGGGCCAGAAAGCTTGTTTCTCACAATTTAGGAAAATTCCAATTGACACTTTTGCCTTTTTTTTTTTTAATACACTGTCCACATTGCTGTTGGAGTTTTCTAAAACACAGACTTTAAATATTATTGTAAGCCTCCTTTGTATATGGCCAACTCCTTAGGTGGCTTGTAAGCATGACTTCAGAATCTAAATCACTTCTCCGGCCTGGTCTCTCACTATTCTCCCTCACGCTCTGACCACAGGTGAGTCTTCCATACCTCTGAGAGATGCCCTGCACTGATCTTGCATGACGCTACTCTTGTCAACTCTCATTTCTTTAAGAACTAACTCTGTCTGTAATCTGAGTGATTTCCTCAGCCTTCCTAAGCAGTCACTTGCCTTTTGTTCCCATTGTACTTTATATACCAGGTGTAACTTGTAGTCTCCTGATGTTTGCCTCCCTCACTTGATTGTAAACACTGAAGAAAGGCCATGTTTTCTCAGTTTTTATTTTCTCACTTTCTCTTCAAACAAAACAGCACAAATTAAAACAAAACTGAAACCTGGCATGGTCTCTGCTACATGTACGTTTAGAGAGTGGGTTTCTATAAGTGATAGACCTGAGTTGATCAGCACTAGTGGTTGGTGTGCTACTTCCTTCTGAAACTCCTACAAATATAATAATTGGGGCTAGAAAGTGAGAAGGACTGGCTCAAGATATAAGAAAATGGAAACTGTGAGCACACTGAGGGTGGGGAGGATTCATTTGTTTTGAATTCTTAATGCCTGATACAGATGCTCAGTAACTGTGAATGAACAGACCTGAAGAAGGCCTAAGAACTGGTGTGCTGGGGGGGACCACAGTGTCAGAGCTCTTCCTTGACTCATGTGAGTCCGTTATTTGGGTATGATTTCTAAATTGTATGTATAATTTGTGTTCTTTAGCAAACTCCCATTCTTGAAGATCCCTATACTCCCCCTACCCCGATCCCATATTTTACTTACCTGTGGAATGGGGTTTTTAAAAATACCTTGTTTTGGGCTTCCCTGGTGGCACAGTGGTTGAGAGTCCGCCTGCCGATGCAGGGAATACGGGTTCGTGACCCAGTCTGGGAGGATCCCACATGCCGCGGAGCGGCTGGGCCCGTGAGCCATGGCCGCTGACCCTGCGCGTCCGGAGCCTGTGCTCCGCAACGGGAGAGGACACAACAGTGAGAGGCCCGCGTACCGCAAAAAACAAAAATTTTTTTTTAAATAAAAATACCTTGTTTTTATGTTTATTTTTATTCATTATCTCATTTCTGACCATTTAATGTTGCAACTGACATTAAGTTAGGAATTTTCTGGATTAAGTTGCTGCTTTTTGGACATTGGTGGAGCCTGGACACACACACACAGGCACACACACACGCACACACACACTCTCTATATACATATATATATAATTTAAGAATATTTCCTCTTTCAATATATAAGCTATAGGAATTCAGACCTTAAAATTGAGTACTTTCATCAAAAAATCATTAAAGGCAAAGTTTGCAGTACATGGCAAGTATAATTAAAACTTACATTAGTGTGGTATATTTTATGAATTATCGTCAGCTATGTTATTTTTTTCTGAAAGTGAGAAAGGCTATTTGTGCCTTATTGTCTATAGCAAGAATTCTAAAGGCTTGGCCTACCTGCCAAGAGTTGACATATTTTATTAAATTATAGTGGTATGCTTAAAAAAAATCTTTTCCTAGGAACAAGAAGGAATCAAATTTTGGAGTGAATTTGTATTCTCAATTATGAGTGTTCATACAGCCAAAGAATACATGAGTTTTCAGTATAGGATGTTGTGAATTTTATAAAATAATCTAACCTGAGAATTGGCTGAAATAATATTGATATGCTTGAAACATGTTTTGGGTGGACGTTGTGTATTCTTTTCAGAATGATTTTTTTTTTCTTTTGGTTTTTGAAGACCTGGATTCTTTTTGTATGTTTGTATGATCTTTCTTCTCTTCAATAAGGCAGTCTCCTGTAGTTGGGCTTGATGGAATTAAATGGCATTTTATTTATTTAAAGACAGCCGCAATCCTTACTGAAGAGTGGGGATTCTTCCTTCCCTGCTGCCTGATGCCCCACCCTGCCACACCTCCTCCCCTCCCCCAACCAGCAAAGGCAAGAGCAGCAGCTGTTCAGGTTTTAGGAGATTCTGATAAAACCAATTTCTCCTATCAGCAAACAATTGTAAGCAATAGTTTGAAGCAAGCATGAATGTTCAGCACTCCTTTTAGGTCAGGATGGTACAGGACTACTAAATTGGACAGTAGTGTTGTGTGTTTGGAGCAGGAAGAGGAGAAGGGGAGCAGATGACTTGCCTTCTAATGAAGAAGTGGAATTCAGGGCTACTGTGTTGCAGATGAGTAACAAGAGGTATGGCAGGCAACACTTCTGTTTTTAGCAGTGTCTCCAATAGACATGTAAACAATTTGTGCATTATAGGTTTTATTGTCTTTAAAGGGTGATTTATGTCCTTATCTCTGCATAATTGTCCACAAGATACTGCCCTCTATCAGAGGGCCTGTGCTAAGTTTTTAGACCTTTGTCTTCATTAGTACAGCAATTTTAGCTTGTGATCATTGTACTAGACCTCACTGATAAGCTAAGACACTGAGAGGTTCATGGTGCTGATATCTAACCTCGCCACTGGCTTCTTGACCCTTCTGCTTCCGAAACATGGGTCATTTTTTTTTTTTTTTAAACCCAAGGTAGAACTCCATCAATTTTTCACACACATTGTGGGCAGTTTAAAGGTTGGTCAGAATCAAATATTGTGCTTTCAGATTTGATAATGTATGAGTACGGAAGGATGACCTTTGATACATGGTCATACATCAACATGACATGAGCAGTAAATGCAGCAATTACCTTTACTACATTGAAATGGTGCTTCAGTTTTCATCTTCAGAGCAATTATTGCAAAAACAACAAAAATACATTTAAGTTCTTATTATAACATTTGTAAAGTTAAGTGTCTTTTGAAAACAGTCCTAATTTATGCACTTATTTTCAACATGAATTTGGTTTTCATAAGATGCAATAGTTCACTATCAAAAGATGTTTTTGACATGATAACAATAGGCAGGTTTGTTGTAAAGCTACTTTGTGTTTTATAAATAGGTTATTTTTCAAAAGGCTTAAATGCTGGTTCTGTACAAGAGTTTTACCATTTGTAGTTTAAAATGTATTGAAGTCTGTGCCCAGTGGTCATCTAAAGGAATATTTAGTGATGATAAGGATCTTTGTGATCACACACAGCTGCATGTAGCTTCTCCCACTGTCTAAGGGATTGTTGCCCCAGGGTGTTTATATATTCATTTCTCCCTTGATGAGTGCCTTCTGTGTGTCAGGCACTGGAGATATAAAATGAGTGAGACATGGACCCTACTCTCAGGGAGTTCATAGTCTACTAGGTGGTTATTCTAATAGGTCAGTTCTATCTTAGGAAGTCCAAGATGAAAAAGCAGTAAGTTGACTTATTAAGTCCTAAGTGAAATGTACATGGGACTTAAAAAGTCAGGAGACCCGGCTTGCATTTTGACTCTGCCACTTTCCAGCAGTATGACCTCGTGGGGAAGTTAGGTAACCTCTCTGAACCTTGGTTTCCTTGACCATAGAAAATGATATGTAGTACACAGAGCTGCTGTGAAAAGTAAATACGGAAAGTCTAGGCCAAGTCTGGACTAGAATGGGAAACTTCCTTGTCTACTTTCCATCCTTCCTTTATCTCCCTTTACACCTCTCAGCCTGTTTACTATTTCTCTATAAATTCTTCTCTTTCTGGCATAGAGGTTAACAGGGATTCAGGGAGTCCAAGGACCTCTGGAAATTTTCTGCAGAATTTTATATGTGTGCATGCACATTTTTCCATGAAGAGAATACATAGCTCTCATCTAATTTTCAAACGGGACCATGAGTCAGTAGAGCAGGAACTCGTAGCTCTCTTCTAGGAGAACAGCTAACTATCAAAGATACCAGTTAACATTACTGTAATATTTAAATTAATGATGTTAAAAAAAACACAATTGACGGGCTTCCATGGTGGCGCAGTGGTTGAGAGTCCCTCTGCCGATGCAGGGACGCGGGTTCGTGCCTGATCCGGGAGGATCCCACGTGCCGCGGAGCGGCTGGGCCCGTGAGCCATGGCCGCTGGGCCTGAGCGTCCGGAGCCTGTGCTCCGCAAAGGGAGAGGCCGCAGCAGTGAGGGGCCCGCGAACCGCAAAAAACAACAACAACAAAAAAAAAAACCACAATTGAATCTCAAGTACCTTTTCTTTGGGCATTAAAGAACCCATCAAATTATCCCCATGGCCAGAAGCTATATGCCAGGTACAAAGCAGCAATGGCCACAGCAGTGGCAAAATTAGTATAAAAAAGGAACTATAGTTTAGTGTGTGGGTCTTGAGTGTTTTTAGATTGCTGATAGCTTTCTCAGTGATCACTTTTAGACAGGAGAATTGCTTAAAACTTGACAGTGTTAGATTAGTGAGATTGCATTTTGAAAATAAGGTAGGGGTATTGTAAGGAATCCCAAAGTATCTTACTGGATTTTGATGTTATAAATGTTAAAAGTCTCACCACCCTCCCCCCAACCCCCTACTTGTTCCCACCCCATAACCCAGGAACTTCTGCTCATGCAATGATGTCATAAAATTAGTTTTTTTCACCAATACTTGTCTATTTCTCTCTTGGTTTTTAATATAAGAAATCTAAAGCACAATGATAAAAATTTTAGAAGCTATTTCACTGCATTCTATCATTGTAATGCATTAACTGCTTTCTCTTCCTTAGGTTCCCTTTTAGTCTTTAGTCCTTTTAGCTTACATGCTTTATAAATTGATAGGTACACAGTTGTATTCTTAAACCAAACTGTGTCTGAGCAAGGTGGTCTGTGTGGGGTCCCACTTGCCTCCTGTAGCTTCTCTCACATGAACTGTCATCAGAATTGTGAGTCAATTACTGACTGTTCCGTAGCACCTGAAGCCATGGGCATCTGGTCACTGGGAAGAGGTTTGAACCCTAACTTTTATAAACCACGAAGCAGCTGTCAAGTGGTAATGAGTTTTTTTTCCCTTACACACAGGCAAACGCAGGCTGAACGCTTGAATGTCTGGTCTCCCTCCTTCCCCTAGTATCTCCTCTTCCATTTCTCCTTCAGAATATACCTTAAGTTTGAGTTTGTACATTTGCCTTGTAGGTCTAAACCTGTTGCATTGTAAAATGAAGTTCATCACAGAATTATTTATGATAATGAAAAAAATAGATGATCAAAATGCTCAGAAGTTGGTGAGTATTTAAATAATGCATTTAAATATTTTTGAAGTATTTTTAATAATGTGAGAAAATGCTGAAGATTTAATATTAAGAGAAAAGTGGATATGAGGTTGCATGGTATATATAGTCTGGTCTCATATACAAGGATGTGGAGATAAATCTATATATAAATATATAAATATAGATCTATCTACAAATATATAGATATATGAGAGAGAAGAATTTATAAAAATATAATAATATAACAAATGTTATAAAAATATAAGAAATTTTAACTAATTATAGTTGGGTTGTAGTATACGTGTTACTTTGTTTTTTCACCTTTTCCCCCTGTACCTTGAATATCAAGAATGTGCATTACTTTTTAGCAAAAGTAAAAAATTAAAAATCTAGAATAATGAGCTACAACAAATCACTGTGTTACAGAAAGATTTCTAAATTCAAATTAATAGTTCAGTTATTTCCAAATTCAGAACATTTTCGTATATGCAAAGTCTTGGGAAAGAGTTCAGCTTCAAAAGGCAGAGAAAAAAATGAGTTTATCTGGGCAGTAAAAATATAGAGGGACTCCCCTGGTGGTGCAGTGGTTGAGAATCTGCCTGCCATTGCAGGGGACACAGGTTCAAGCCCTGGTCCAGGAAGATCCCACATGCCGCTGAACAGCTAAGCCCGTGCGCCACAACTACTGAGCCTACACTTGAGAGCCTGCGAGCCACAACTACTGAAGCTCGCGCACCTAGGGCCCGTGCTCCGCAGCAAGAGAAGCCACTGCAATGAGAAGCCCGCACACCACAAAGAAGAGTAGCCCCTGCTCGCCGCAACTAGAAAAAGCCTGTGCGCAGCAACGAAGACCCAATGCAGCCATAAATGAATGAATGAATAAATGAAAAAATAAAAATATAGAGACCTCTGTTACTTTGGAATAAAGAATAGAAATGAATGCTTTATGAAAAATATGGACTTAAAAATTAGGAAGGAATCTGAGAAACTCAGATAATTTTTTTCTTCCAGCAGCTTAAATAAAATACTCTCAGCCTGTAGATTTTTATGAAAGCCCCTGTTCATTTACATACTTTCTCCACCTTCCTTTCTTTGCACATAGGCATACATAGCTCATTAATTCCTTTAATTAAGAGGAATGAATCAAAGGTTTTTGTCTTCTAATAAGCAGTTGCTTCGTTTTATGCAATATAGCACCATAATCTTTGATCTTCCCTTAATATATTTCTTTGGAAATCTCACAAGTTGTCGAGACGATTGTTAAATAATTTCCTAAATCTGCGTCTGATAAACATTTAGAAATAATCACAGTACAGTATGCAGTAATGTATCTTAGTGCAGATTGCTCTGGGATTGTCATATGATAGCAATCATAGCAAAATCTGACCCAAGCTTCCCAAACTGTGAATTTGTGGCAATTTGTGATAGAGATGAGAATGAATTTCATGATTTAGAAAATTAGATAGGTAAATTTAGAATACATTTAGGACTTTGTAGAAATATTTACTTTATGGGTAGTTATTTTAAATGTCTATTTATGTAGGCTAGTGTACCTGGAGGCCCCCCTGACGTGCTGGTTTCCTACTGGGGAAACCATAGTTGACTAAATACTTAATATATACCCAACCTGCTGTAAGACATATACACAATGTCATTTGATCCTTAGAAAAATTCTTTGAAATAGAAAATTATTTATCTCTGTTCTTTAGGTAAGGAAACTGAAGTTCCAGGAAATTCAATCACGCATGTAAGGTCACATAGCTGGTAAGTGGGAAGGGCAGTATTTGAACCTAGGTTGATCCATAAATGTTTCACTGTATCATACCACCTCCAGTCTTATCCATTTGTTCAAGTTGACTTTTTACCAGCAATACTCTCGTTACTTTATATACTTTAAAGTGATTAAAATATCCTGTAAAAATGTTCCATAGTAATATTCTGAAGGAAATCTTGAAGAGTCCCTTTGGTAAGACACTCACTCCTTGGGTTGCCCAGATTTTGTGAAACAGTATTGGAGATGTTACTATTATTTTAGAAGCTAAAAAAGAATATGGTACTGCTTGCTGGCTCCTCCTCCACTTAGTAAGGAACAGTGCGCATCCTTTCCGCTTTCACTGTTAGCTGTGTCTCTTCTGTGCTACCATACAGAGTTGACTTGATTTGTGACAACAGCAGAAAAGGTGATTATAAGTTGCTCAGTACATAAATTACCTTTCTATTCTTGGTACTAAGTGAATTTCTAAAACCAACATCTAAATTCTTTGATTCTGTGCCATTAAAAAATTTGTCTTTCCAATGAGATTTTTACTGAAAGTACTGAAAAATATCTAATATTTCTTGTCTATCGAAATGCTTTTCTGAGTACATGTCAAATGCTGGTTTGGTTTATACAAAGGATGCAGATTTCCTCCTGGATTGCACTTTCACTGAGGGACTAATTGTCTCTTATGTACCTTCAACTCTCCACTTAGAACAGTTCTTGGCAAACAGTACATTCTCCATGCGTGTTTGTTGAATTGGAATTGTTTCTAGCAGGACACTGTGCCCCTGATATAGATGCTTACCTTCTCTGAAATTTAAGATTTTTGAATGAAATGAAGAAACCTTGGTTTTGGATTTCTTTGTGCATCTAAGTCTTCATCTGAAGCCAGGGAGGGAAGGGTATGGACTGCTGCTGTCCACAGCTCCCATGCCTTTGGGCTTTACCTAGGGGTCTAGGCATTGATGACCAGCTGCCTTTCTCCACTTAACCTTTGGTTACAGGCACTGGCCCCACAAAGGTCCTCACACTAGTCAGCTGCCTTGTCTGGCCCCTCTCCCCTTCCTTCCTCTCCTATCCTTCCTCTGTGATAATCCTGTGCTCACCCAGCACCTGCATCCCCAGTACTTTGCATGTTCTTCTATTGAATTTGGGGTTGGTATCAACCTTTCTCCTAGTCCTTTATGGCTTTTGCATGTAGTTTTCATGACTCTTGATTCTTATGTGTAATTCATGCATTGTGATGGCTCTATTCCCAAAGAACATGCGTTCTACACAAATTTCTACTAACACATGTTGCTGTCAAACATTATCGCCAGATGTTTGGGAAGGCAAGTAAGGAAGTAGTTCAGGGCTGTGAGACTCAGGCCCTCCCAGAAAAGTGATGAAGAACTGGGATGTCCTATTGATTCCGGTCACTTCAACAGCCCCCGCCTCTCCTGATGCCTCCCAAGAGTGTTCTGAGGCCACCTCCGTCAGTTTTCACAGGATATGGCATCTTTCCTAGCAGCCTAGGGAGTTCTAGTTTTCATGCTGTGCTCCACAGATCCCCTATAGGGGATCTCCACAGGTCCTTCTGTCATTCCTCGAACATTTGACTCAACTTCTAATGCAGATGTGTAGTGACTTTAAAGAATGTACACACAATGTATTTTATAACAAATTTTAACCCTGGAGGCCACTAAGTTGTGTTCTCACTGATGGATTGATTTCACAGTGCATAAATTTTATGAATTAGAATTTATAAAATAAATTCATTTGTAACCTAGATGTTGGCTGTCTCTGTGAGCAGTCTCTAACATGCTGTTCAGACCTGAGCTCTGTGTCTGTTCTTTCAGACCCCAGGCCCTCTCATCTCTCCTCTGGGTTATTGTAACAGGCACTCATCCACTTGCTTCACAGTCCATTCCCAGCAGCAGCCAAAGTAAGCCTGTTCATAGGGTCTGATGACTCCTCTACTCAAAAACCTTCCCATAGTTTCTCATCTTTTGTTGTTCTTCTTGTTGTTGTTGGGGGTTTTTCCAGGTTAATTGAGATATAATTGACACATAGCATTGTGTAAGTTTAAGATGCACAACGTGTTGATTTTATATAATTATAAATTGTAAAATGGTTACCACCATAGTATTGGCTACCCCTCCATCCTATCACATGGTTACCATTTCTCTTTGTGGTGAGAAAGTTAAGATCTACTCTCTTAGCAATGTTCTAGTATATGATACAGTATTATTAGCTACAACCACCATGCTGTGTATTAGATCCCTCAAATTGTTAATCTTATAACTGGAAGTTTGTAACCTTTGACCAATATCTCCCCATTTCTCCCACCACCCCCCAATCTCTGGTAACAACCACTCTACTCTCTATTCCTCTGAGTTCATCTTTTTAAGACTCCACATACAAGTGATATCATACAGTATTTGTCTTTCTCTGGCTTATTTCACTTAGCACAATGCCCTCAGAGTCCATTCATGTTGTTGTAAAGGGCAGGATTTCTTCCTTTTTATGCTTGGATAATATTCCATTGTGTATATATCACATCTTCTTTTTCCATTCATCTGTTGACAGACAATTAAGTCCATAGTTTAGATTCACAGTTCTCCATATTATTTAGAGTAAAAGCCCAAGACATTGCAATGGCTTATAAAGTCCTACACTATCCACCCTCACCCCCTGCTTGATGTTCCTGTTCTTATTATCTCTCTTTGCCCTCACTGGCCTCCTTGGACTTCCTCTAACATACCAGCCATACTCCTGCCTCAGAGCCTTTTCTCTTAATTGTCCCTCTGCCTTAAACATTTTTGCTTAGCTGGATCCCCCATCCCCACGTCTTTACTCAAATATCAACTTGCCTGACCTAACCTGACAACACCTTCCTTAAAATATCCCTCCATTCCCTTTCCTGCCTTTTTCCTCTGTCAAAATTATCTAAAACTTCTCTATTATCCCTAATATTCAATAGCAATACTATCACCATCTAACGTGCGTATATTTTGCATCTTTGTTTATTGCACCCTTTCCCCCTGTAGAAAGTAATCCATGTTGCCAGAAGTTTCTGAAAGTTTTGTTCCCTGCTGTACTCCCAGTACACAGCAGTTGGTAGGTTATCAATAAATATTTGAGTTCTCCAGAAATAATCCATGAGCCCCAGAACATTAGTAAATAGACTAGATTTTTCTGGGACTTTTGCAGGGGAGATGGACAAGGTGGTTTATGTCCAAAGGGAGATTCTCCTTTCAATTATTCCTTTCCTAAGAATAGAGACCAAATTGTTTTGACTTAAGAGAGCTGCTCTCCCAGTGCCTTGGACATTACTATAAACATTTCCTTTTTAGGTCAGTACAACATTTAATCAAGCAGATTAAGTTATAATGTTTATAAGGATCTGAGAGTGAGATGTGCCATAATGCAAAAGTCAAGTGGATTTTGGAGGAAAATAGATTTATGAAAATTCTTTTTACTATTACCTGAATGCAATGATCTAGATAAGCTAAATAAGTAACTCGGTTTTTTGCCTCCCCCCCTCGTCTCCATCCCCATCCCCCAATCGATGAAGTAAAGCCAAACTTAGTGTCCAAATGGTGGATTACCCAAGCCTTTGCTTTTCCTCATGCCCTTTCTGTTTATAGACTTCTGGCCAATTCTATTGTTCCCCACCTGGAATGACAATATGAAAAGAATTAAGGCAATTAATGTTATCACTTATGGTAAAAAGTTGGGTGAGGAAGAAAAGAACAATTATTGGCTAAAAGGAAATCTGAACGGTCCATATGGATTGTCCCTCCATGTATTTTGTTAGCATATACAATTGATAACAATACTGATGCATTAAAAATGATATTCTTTACTTCCCAGTTTGCAGTTTTAGCTCATATGTATTTCATTAACACACATGAGCAGGAGCAATACACACGTAGCAACAAATGAGCTTTCTTTACCAGCCATTGTGCAAAGTTAACGAGTGGCTATTTTTAAGGCTGATCTACTAGTATATGTAAATGTAAACACCTCTGTATGCAGTGGTGACATCTTTAAGTAATTGAAAGCTCAGCATGAAAATTGTGTCCAGCCTTAAGATCATTCTCAGTTAAAAGGTTAATCCTTTTAATAGTTAAAGTGGCTGCCCTCTCAGATATATCTCAGAGAAGAGAATTTATTATATAAGGTATAATCTCATTGGGTATGCAAGGTAAATAACCTCATTAAGACTGGAATGTGAAGGAGATACACTACTGTTCAAATAGGGCAAAAGGGGGCCAACAAGTTAAAACAAAAGGCAGTTATGGAAGGTCAAGCACTGCTTTTATTTTGTGTTTCATATTTTGTGCTGAATAAGCAGATTAAAAGGGTGAGCTGCTTAGCTTCGAGAAGAGCCTAAAGACAAGAGGCCTGCCCCAGCCACGGCGTTCAAGTTCACGGCCTTCTGCTACATGCTGGCGCTGCTGCTCACCGCTGCACTCATCTTCTCCGCCATTTGGCATATTATAGCATTTGATGAGCTGAAGACTGATTACAGGAATCCTATAGACCAGTGTAACACCCTGAATCCTCTTGTCCTTCCAGAGTACCTCATCCGTGCTTGCTTCTGTGTCATGTTTCTTTGTGCAGCAGAGTGGCTTGCTCTGGGTCTCAATATGCCCCTCTTGGCATATCATGTTTGGAGGTATGTGAGTAGACCAGTGGTGAGTGGACCAGGACTCTATGACCCTACAAGCATCATGAATGCAGATATTCTAGCATATTGTCAGAAAGAGGGATGGTGCAAATTAGCTTTTCATCTTCTAGCAGTTTTTTACTACCTATATGGCATGATCTATGTTTTGGTGAGCTCTTAGAACAACACTCAGAAGAACTGGTCCAGTTAAGTGCATGCAAAAAGCCACCAAACGAAGGGATTCTATCCAGCAAGATCCTGTTTCCAAGAGTAGCCTATGGAATCCGATCAGTTACTTTAAAAAATGTCTCCTTATTTTTTAAATGTTTCCACATTTTTTGCTTGTGGAAAGACTGTTTTCATATGTTATACTTGGATAAAGAATTTAAATGGAATGACATATAAATTAATATGAAATGATACCTCTGGTGTTGACAGGTTTGAACTTGCACTCCTTAAGGAACAGCCATAATCCCTTGAATGACTGCATTAATTACTGACTGTCCTTAGTCCATTGGAAGCTTTTGTTGATAGAAGTTGTAGGGCTCATTTTGGTTTTATTGAAATGCCATTTAATTAAAAATTAGCTGTAGATATCAGGTGCTTCTGATGAATTGAAAATATATATCTGACCTGTGGAAACTTCATGGGTTTCCTTGTCTATCATGTAGGTGATTATATATGGATGCATTAAAAAAGTGAGTGGGATTTTTTTCCCTTTGACTTGAAATATTATCCCTGTATATTGCATGAATGAGAGATTTCCCGTATTTCCACCAGAGTAATATACTTGCTTTAATTCTTAAGCATAAGTGAACATGATACAAAAATATATGCTGACTTACTTGTGAAGAATGCATTTAAAGCTATTTTAAATGTGTTTTGATTTGTAAGACATCACTTATTAAGAAATTGGTTATTATACTTAGTGTTCTAATCTGGTGGTAAAGATATTCTTAAGAGTTTGCAAGTACTTTAGATTTTCAAAACTGAATGAGAGAGAACATTGTATAACCGTCCTGCTGTTCCCTTAGTGCAATACAATAAAACTCTGAAATTAAGACTTAAAAAAAAAAAAAAGAAAAGAGGCCTGGATAAATCCTTTTGGTGAAAAGCAACAGATTAGAGTATAGACTGTTGGTCATGCATTAGTTGAATAATCTCAAAGAGTGGAAATTTTGATTTCCACAAGTGTGTCTTCAAAGGGCTATAAACAAAGTGATCCTTCCTGGATCTAAAACCCTGATAGACCTTGGACACTTGTTTCCCCAAAGCATGGGTACCCCTGATGGCTGACTTGATTAACTGTCCTCTCATTTGACTAAGCTCCCTTGTTACGTTGGAATTTCAAAATCATTACGCTATGAAAAATTCCTCTTCCACGTAAGGTATTGGGCAATGATCTCCTACCAATTAGTATCTACATTTATTGTCATCCACATCTATTTCATCTACTGTTATTGTCATTTATGTATCATAAAAAAAATTACATTGCTCTTGCGCCTCCAAAATTGAATATTCCTAAAATGGAAGAGCTAGATGGGGCTTGGAGGTTATTTGGTTCAGGCTTCTGCCTCTAGATGGTTAAAGAAGTAATGCATAGGATTCTCAGATGTCTTCTATGTTCTCAGAAAATACCATGTCAACACTTGGATGACAGCTTTTCCAGGGGAGTCTGTAGCATGTTTCTGTAACAGGAATTAGCTCTTATGCAACTGGTAATTAGGAGAATGAGGCCAGTATAAGTCAGAAGTCATGTTGGTCTTACATGATTTTCCTCAGATCATTAATGTTTTGCATCAGCAAACAACAGCAGCTGAATGCAGCAAGCTAGAAGAACACAGAATATAGAACCTACAGCCAAACTAAGTTAAAGAGAAGACCAACCTGTGAACACTGTGGCCATGTGCTTTGTCTTAGAAGTGCTGAGTGTGTGGTTCTCTCTGATCTTTGGGTATTTGGAACTTGTCTTCTCAAATCAGTAGCCTCTTTCATTTCATCCCTTCCATCAAGCTGTCTTCTCTCCCTCTCCCTCTCTCTCTCTCTCTCTCTCTCTCTCTCTCTCTTTTCATTGTGGTGAAATATACATCTTTTTTTTAAAAAAGGTAAAAATTAGGGCTTCCCTGGTGGCGCAGTGGTTGAGAATCCGCCTGCCGATGCAGGGTACATGAGTTCGTGCCCTGATCTGGGAAGATCCCACATGCCGCGGAGCGGCTGGGCCCGTGAGCCATGGCCGCTGAGCCTGCGCGTCCGGAGCCTGTGCTCCGCGACGGGAGAGGCCACAACAGTGAGAGGCCCGCATACAACAACAACAACAAAAAAAAGGTAAAAATTCCTGTGTTTGCAGTAGTCTTTTAAATTAGTAAGTTAACGACTTTTTTAAAAAAACTGAAAATATTTTTATTAGGTTTATTATTCTCTGTGTTGGTGTTTTCATTATAAAGTTGCTTAAGTTTTGAGTGGTTTGCTACTTTTTTTTCCCTTTTTTCTGATTTTGCAGAATGCAAGTATCATTTGAAACACATATATATCTTATAGTAGAAGAGCTTGTATTTCATTTTCTTAGTGCATGTTGCATGACTCTTATAACTGATCAAGTTCAGGGTTTGTCCTAGGAAACTAAACTAAGGTTGGAGCAGGATTATCTATAAAGAACGTAACAGGAGGAAGTTCCAAGATCAGCCAGGAGACTTGCTGGGTTTTGTGGGTTTCTTAGTGTCAAAGTTCAGAAGTCTTACAACCTATCAGTTTTGGTGCAATGTTCTTATTCCTCAACCTCTTCTACTTCCAGTGAATGAGATATAAAATGCTGCCTAAGCTTATAGTGGTGACTTCTCTGAACTTTCCCACAACCAGTAAAAATAATTTTTGTGTCAAGAATATAGTTTGTTCAGTATACAATGAAGCCTCTTTCTAAACCTTTTTCAGTTACATAAGAATTCTGTATTTTCAGGTGGGTGTTTTATTTTCTGCTCTCCTCTCTGCCCCCCACACAGCACTCAGGACTCGCTCTGTCCTGCAATGCTCTTGCTCGTTACTGATTGGGCAGATTACATGGATGTGATCTCATGGGTGCTATTTCAATTCAATGAGCAAGCATATATTCTTACTACATGTAGGGAACCCTGCTAATGAGTTTCTGTTAACTCTCCCAGATCAGAAATTGTTGTCTTATCAGAGACCTTCTAGAGGCAATGCCTTAAGCCAAGACAGCAACCGGACAGAATAGGGACTCAAGTATTCCTTAAGTGTCTCTTAAATCTCTTCAGGGACCAACCCTGATATTTTCCTGGATGACCTATTCTCTATGGTGTCTGAAGACAAGCTAGGATCCAGAAGAAAGGTGTGGAGCTGATGGGCATCCATACCACAGAAGCTACCTTTATTTGATAACTGGTTTCATCCAAGATGTTAGTTTAATGACATGTGTGTGGTGGGTGTGTATGTGTTCAATTATTCCACAAAAGACTGTGAAAACTTCAGTGTCTCAACAACTAAATTCCTCTGTGCACAAAGCCACAGGGCTGGCCTGGCATGGTGAAATTCCCATGAAATTGAATTGATCCTCAAATTATTGCTTAAATGATAGGACAGTTAGAACTTAAGGGCATATTAATACTAATGGGAATTCTTTAGCTAATGCTGTGAGACCAGTTGCGAACTGCACTAGGCAAGCTACAAAAAAAAAGCCATTATGGTCTTCTTTTCATTGATGCATGATTTGTTTTATTTAAAACATTTGAGGCTTAAAGTTTTTATACCATGCTCTATGAATAGAAGTGTAATGAGGTTGAAAACCAAAATAGTGCTCACCACTATTAGAAAAAGAAAAAGGAAAAAGAAGCTTTAGCTGAATGCTGCCCATTTGAATCTCTTTTTCTAAAAATCCAATTTAATTTTTTATTTCTTGTCTCATTAACCCCAAGATTTAGAAAATAGAATGCTACCTGAGTAAAATAAGAGTGACAATGCAAAATATTTGTAAAGGGCTTAGTTTTTCTTATTGATCTTCTCTTAAACATTTTAAAATTAAAATGTTCTTACATTATAAAGCTATTTTGCAATATGTATGTGATTTATTCCTAAGTTTGAATCTACCTGAATTAAGCGTATACTGAGCTTTTATTTATTCTTTGAAAATATAGTAGATAAAAAGCCTAAGTGTTTCTGATATTATGTTTTGTCATCTCCAGCAAAGAAGATTGAAATCTTGAGAAACAATTTTCTGAAGAAATGAAATCGTATGCCCTCCTGAACCCTTGGGGGAAAATAGCCTCTCTGTTTGCTCAGAATATGAAACAGTAAAACAGTGCAAGTAAAATGGACAGCCATGCCATGCATGTCACATTTCTATTTGTATTGTTTGAAATGATGTTTTAAAGAGATTTCTGGGGTTTTATTTATTTGTTTAAGAAATAACTGGTACAAATAATGTAGAATCTTGCTGATGTAAGAATTTCCAAATCAGATGTATTTATTTTCTGGGAAATGTGAGAGATTGCTTTGTAACCCTTGTGATCTATAACACAGAGAATATATAAAAAAAGGAAGATTTTGGAAGTATGAAGACAATCCTCCAGGATCTTTGTCTCCTGGACCATTAGGGGAGTTCTCAGTAGACTCAGTGGCCTCATAGGGTAGGCAAAAGAGTAACTTACAGAGGAAGGAAACTTTTTAAAAGGAAAAAATTTTAAAAATATATCTTAATTGCTGTATTTTTCAAAGAGAAAATTATCACATTTAGAGGGAAGAATTTGGAGTGAAGAATTGTCCCCTTTCATCCCCCAAGGTAATAAATGTCCCCCTTGGGCTTGATGATAGTCCAGATAATTCAGTATTGTTGAGGTTGGAATGGAGGATTCTGTAAAATCCAAAGTAATCTTCTTTTTAAAGCAAGTTTGCATAATACATCCAAACACTTTTGGTGGCACATCTCTTGTCAGATCTTGGGCTTAGGGGGAGGAGATTTTTCCTTCTCATTTATGAATCTGATTAGATAAACCGTAAAAGTAAGATTTTAAAATTTTATTTTGCAGTTAAACTATATTATAAAATTATAACAGTATATAACTGAGCAAAATCACTTGTCAGAAACAGTTTGTCAATAATGAATGAAAAAATCTATCTCCATATTTATATTCAAGTGTTATTTCTGATGCCAAGTAGTTTTCTAAGCTGGATTACTCACCTTAATCAATAACCTTGGCTCCAAATATTTTGGCTCATTCCAAAGGACTAGACCTGCCTCCAATGATAAATATTTGGTACCATTAAGAATATTTAGAGGGACTTCCCTGGTGGCACAGTGGTTAAGAATCCGCCTGCCAATGTAGGAGACAAGGGTTCGAGCCCTGGTCCGGGAAGATCCCACATGCCGTGGAGCAACTAAGCCGTGCGCCACAACTACTGAAGCTTGCGCACCCTAGAGCCCGTGCTCTGCAACAAGAGAAGCCACTGCAATGAGAAGCCTGCACACCACAACAAAGGGTGGCCCCTGCTCGCCGCAACTAGAGAAAGCCTGCGTGCAGCAACAAAGACCCAACACAGCCAAAAATAAATAAATAAGTAAAAAAAAAAAAAAAAGAATATTTAGAGCATAGGTAGTAAGCTGTGAAGGCCATCCCCCAAATGGTGTTCCAATGCTGCTTTGAGACATGGCAGCCTCAGAGACCAAGTGTGTGGTCCTAGGTTGATGGCTTTAAATGAAAAAGCACACATTTGGGCTCTAGGCTCTGGTATATTTATTTAAAAATCAGTTGCTTTACTGTGGAGTCATAACTTGTGTACCATTTGACTTAGAAATGCATCTCTTTCAGATTCTTTGTGTACTCAGGAAACTGTTGGGAGGTGCCATGTTTTAAAGCACATAGGATCCCCTAGCCCTAAAATTTCTGGCGTCGGAGAAGAGGGATGGTCTCGATAAGTGTGGGTGAAGCTGAATCACTTGACAACATGAACTAAGTTATCTGTTGCCAATCTCTACCTTTAAGAAAGTGTCCCTTGGTCAAACTTTTTCCACTATGTATATGTCAATGATATTTTACATAGTGATACAGCAGCCCCTTGCTTGCAGGTTGTTTATAAAGAGTTTCTGAGTATTTTTATGGAAATTAATTCTTTATGCTTGTGTTATTCAGGACCTTTTTGATTGCAAGTGGCAGAATTCCAGCTGGTTTAAGAAAGAGGTGAGTGTTTTGGAAGGCTACAGTTTTATCTTATATGACCTAAATTCAGGTCAGGGGGATACGTGGCTAGACCTTAGGGAAAATAGGATCTGGACATTCAAATGCCCTCAGAATTCCTGCTCTCTCCAACTCTCAGCTGTGTTTCTTTCTGCCTGTTGGTTTTGCCCTCAACCGCTGTAGATCACGTGGCTAAGAACACATGGCCGATGATGCCAAGTCTTGTATCTCACGGCTCCGGGCACTAGACTGGCCAACTCCCACTTCTCAGTTTTAGTTCAGTCAGGACCAGATAGGCACACCTCTAGATCCATCAGTGGTGGCTAAACATCTCATGTAAGATCATGGCAGCCCCCACTGGGATCACATGGTTGAAAAGAAAGGGGGTGGGGAGATAAGTTCTCAAGACAAGGGAGGTTTGGAGCAGAAAACATGATAGCAGTCCATCACAATTTCCAGCCTAAACTATAAGAGCCCCAGGGACACAGGTGGAAGTGTCTCAAGTAGAATGTTCTGAGGGCTCAATGCATGTTTGAAACTGGCTGCCTGCCGGATAACTTTTAGGGCTTGAAAAATATAGCTGTTCCAACTATAGAATTGGTAAGAGTAAATCTCCCACATTTCCTTGACCTCACCACATGGGCTATCTGTGGTGACACTGCAGTTGAGGATGTGGGCTCTGGAGCCAGACACCCTGCATTGAAATCTTCCCTTCTGGCTCTGTGACCTTGGGCAAGTTACTTAACCCCCTGTATCTCAATTTCCTCATCTGTTAAATGGAGATAGTACCTTCATCCGAAGGATATCTAAAGATTCAATGAGGTTTCAATACCTGTACCTGACAAATAGTTGAGCGTGAAGAGTTAGATGTTATTATCCTTCTTCTCATACTCACATAATTAGAAAAAGAAACAACAGGAAGAATGGTCTGTGTGTCTTTGCATGTGCTGCTCCTTCTGCTGGGATGGCCCTTTTCCTACTCTCTCAACATGCAAACCTCTAACTGAGCTAAAACTCCAGCTTCTCTCCTCTGGTTGCTCAAAATGTCCTAAAGGCAGAAAACACGGACACACTATTGTGGGGTTGCTGATGCTGCTCTTTCCATGTCCCATGAGAACTTTGAGAGTATGGACTGTTTCATTTCCATTATTTTAGAGTTTAGCAGATGAGAGAAGATCACTTTTTGGTGGGATTACTAAAAAACATGCACATTTCAATTTTCTGTTGTTGGTGTTGCCTCTGCCATTCTACCTGGCATTTCTTCCTTCAATTCTTGTCTTATTGAAATCCTACCAACCCTTCAAATCGCAGTTCAAATGCTGTATTTGGAGTCAGGCAGCCAGGTCTCTGCAATCTCTTAACACTCTTTCCCCAGTCACATAGCACTGTTGTGTATCGTACATGTTGGTTTACCTAAAAATACACAAGACATAGAGATTTTGTTCTTATAGTTGCATAAGGAAACAGTGTAGTCAAATAAGTGTACCTCTTTGCTTATGGGTAGACTATATGTAGTCAACCCTGGCTTTCCAAGAATCAGCTTAATATGTTTTGGCCATGTCTCAGGGGCCTAGCCGCTCCGCGGCATGTGGGATCTTCCCGGACTGGGACACGAACCCATGTCCCCTGCATCGGCAGGCGGGCTCTCAACCACTGCGCCACCAGGGAAGCCCCAGCTTAATATATTTTTAAACATAGCTTTGTGCCTTATAGCCAGGAAAGAGTCCTTTTATTTCCTAAATTCTTATACTTAATTTTAAAAGTTGTTTTCACATTCTTGGTAAAAACTAAGCCTATTAAAGTATTTATTCCATCATAAGATAAATTGGGAATTGATTCCTGATTCCATTAGATTTTAATTTAACTCAAACTGTTAACCATAGAGAAGCCAAATAATCTTAAGAATCCAAAAGAACATTTGCAAACCAGAAGAAGAACTAAGTGGGATTTATGCTATTTCATAGTAGGTGTCAGTGATAAGATTAAAAAGTAGCAAACAGTTTATGGAAAAAGACCAGCTGCCTCTTTTGTTTTTGTTTTTTATTTTTTAATTCTTTTTCAAATTCTTTTCCCATTTAGGTTATTACAGAATATTGAGCAGGGTTCCCTGTGCTATACAGTAGGTCCTTGTTGGTTATCTATTTTAAATATAGCAGTGCATACATGTCAATCACAAACTCCCAATCTATCTCTCCCCCCATCCTTCCCCCCAGTAACCATAAATTCATTCTCTAAGTTTGCGAGTCTGTTTTGTAAATAAGTTCATTTGTATCATTTTTTTAGATTCTGCATATAAGCGAAATCATATGATATTTGTCTTTCTCTGAATTACTTCATTTAGTATCATACCAGATGCCTATTTTGGAACTGTGAATTACAACTGAGGATAGCCGTTGTCCTAGGTGCCCTGCATTGTGAATAATTATGGACAGAAGTATTCACAATATCAAGTTGTATAAAAGTGCTTGTCTGCACTTTTTATGGTTCAGGTGGTCATTTTGTTCCAAGAGGAGGTGCCATATTGGATGGAGATGGGAACAACTTGGAATTGTTTCTAGTTCCAGCTTGAGTCCCTTGTCCATAAACACAGAGGACATAATACCTGTGTTGGTTAGGATCCAAAGGCATGAGATCTGGGAGTGTGTGTCTGGGAGCCCCAATGTCCTTTCTGTTTCATTGTTGGCAAGCCTTTATTTTTCCACCCCACAAATAGCAAGTATTCATTCATGGGATATTTTATTTAGGTATTCATTAGTATTAAAAAACAATGTGCTGAGCTTCCCTGGTGGCGCAGTGGTTGAGAGTCCGCCTGCCGATGCAGGGAACACGGGTTCGTGTCCCGGTCCGGGAAGATCCCACATGCCGCGGAGCAGCTGGGCCTGTGAGCCATCGCCGCTGAGCCTGTGCATCCGGAGCCTGTGCTCCGCAACGGGAGAGGCCGCAACTGTGAGAGGCCCACGTACCGCAAAAAAAACCCACAAAAAAACCCCAAAAAAACCACAGTATCTTAAGCCACTATTTCTATTGGCTGGCTTCTAAATAGGTCACCATGGCTTTGTGTTCAAAAGTCCAACAGAACAGGCTGAAACATTTTAAAATGCAGGCATGCTGTGTCAAGTAACTTGCTAGACTGGTCTTTTTCCCCCCGGTGACCTGATGGATTTCCAGAGCTGATCCTTTCATCTGATTACATCTCCCAGCCTCCATCTGAAGACTTCCTATCACCTGTTTTTCTCTTTCCAATTCTCTCCTCACTCTCTCTTCCCCTCCAGCATCTCTTCTTCACTAGCAGTTTCCTATTAGCCCAGAGACTCAGGCTTTTGACATCCCCAAAGAATCTTTCCTGCATCCCACCTCTCTTACACTTACCTCATTCCTTCCTCTTCCCAGCCAAGTAGCTGAAAAAGAAAAGTCTATTCCTGATGCCTCCACTTTAACTCCAGAGTCTGGCTTCTATCTCCAGCATTTACTGCAACTACCCTTTCAAAAGTCACAGATGTTCAGCTAATGTCCAGCTCAATGGCCTTTCTCTACTGCCCCACTCCACTAGGCACTGTTGACACTAGGCACTCCACCCCCAACTGGTCCTTCGGCAAATTCACTTTCCTTATTCAAGATCACTGCTAGTTCTGGCCTCCTTTCTCAGTCCCCTTCAATGGCCGCCTTCCTCTGCCCCGCCCACCATTAGTGGTCGACACTGCTGTTGGCCCTTTTCTTGCTTCTTTATACTTTTTTTTACTGGTGAACTCAATCATCCCCATGGTTTTAGCTATAGCGTATACCCACATTCTGATAACTCCAAATTTCGTATTCCTGGAACTGAGATGGTCATAAACGACATCTGATCCCATAACATTTTATTTCCAACTATTCATTCCCTGTATCACTATCAGTTATCTTTAAAAATGTTAATTCTAATTATGTCATTTCTCTGCTTAAGATTCTCCAGTGCCTCCTCACCATGCACAGGATAAAGGCCAAATCACACACATGGCACAGGCATGTAAAGTGCTTCCCAATCCCTACTTAAGCTTCAGTCACCCCAAACGCCAGGCTATCCTTGAACCCTCTGGGTCCTGGATGCCTCTAGGCCTCTGCTCCAGCTCATCCCTCTCCCTGATCTTCTCCTTCTTGGTTTGATGCTTGAGGACTCCTTATTTCTAAGGTCCAAGTTAGTTTCAACTCCTCTGTGAAGCTTTCTCTGATTCTCCCTTCCCCGAAGCCTAGGATAGAATGAACCCACTCCTCTATCATGCTTTTCTCGCACTTGATTTATACTCTGTAGAGACAGTATATTGTCATTATTAATGTGTCTGTTTCCTGCTAGAATGTAAGGGCCCTGAAGGTAGGGAATAATATCTCATTCATTTATCCATCTTATGTCCTTATTTCCCAACACAGTCTGGCATATACAAATGCTCAATAAATGTGTACTGATTGATGAGTGACTAACTTGACTAAACCAGTTGATGATTTTGGTGAAGTGTAGCCCCTGCCTATAATTATATTATGTCATATATCAAAGAGCACAAATAATAAGATAGCTTCCCTCAAAGTTATAATCACCCTGATATTTTCCCAATTATATAATCCCAGTGTTCTTGTGATTGTTATCAGCAATGAAGCATCTACAAGTACTGTTCATTTGATGATGACAGTTTTTGAAAACAATTTTCAGTCTGTTCCAGTTTTCATCCCTTAGCATCAACTCCCTACCTTTTTGTCCACCAATGTTAGCTCTTTGTTATTTCTGGTCATGTGGCTTTGCCCGTTTACATGGACAGTTTTGTGAATGAGAACAGGTCCCACAACTGATCTTGTCATTTGGGAAATCAATAACTAGAAACTGCTGAACCACTAGGAACAGAGTAAGAGTTGCTGGTACGTGACCTGAACAGCATTGGCCTATTAGCCTGGCTCTAGTTTGTCTGGCTAAAGCCACTGGGGTCATGAAGATTGTCTTGTTTATAGAACCCTCCAGGAAGGAGATGTCACTTCCTCTATCCATACTATTTTTTATCAGCCTCTCTCTCTCCCTGTTCTGCCGTCTTGTTCCATAAAGGATTTAAGGTAGCTTCTTTGGTACCTAAATATATCCAGATAATGTACATTAGAAGTAAATTTTAAAAGTTACTCTCTGTGAGAAAGAGAAATTGTTGGAAATAAAATGGAGCCAGGAATGAGGCTAATTCCAAAGTGCTTATTACAAATACCTAAATACTTCCTAGAGACAATATTTAGTATTTCCAATTTGACTTTGAGCTTTCCTGCTGCTAGTGAGAAGAGGAAACATTTGATAAGCTATGTAATTCATGATATCTATAAGAAAAAGCAAAACCAATTTCCCCACACAGCTATTCTTTGTGCTGAGACCTAAAAGACGTCTCATGAAGAGGATATTGGGGAAAATACACTGACTGATATCCTTAATTACATCTTTATCATAGATGAATATTTGCCTTTCTTTTAAAAATGACATTTGCAGGGTGGAGTGTGATATGATTATTCAGTTTGAGCATCATTTCAGGCAATGGTACTATTGTGAACTAGTCAGAATTGGATTTGGATGCGCTGTAATTTGGGCTTTTCTTCCTGGACCTCCAGTGGATTTTCCGGAAGTAGGCTAAATTGAGGCCGTTTCAGTACATTGTACAAAGAGGATCAGGAACTGCGTTTGCTCACTTTAAAACTTGCAATGGGTAGGATAACTTCATACATTAAATAATGCACACATGTAACCAGGCTGCCTACCTAGTTTAGGTGGAACGGCTCATGCTTCTTAGGAACAGTAGATGGCAAAGAACAGGAGTGATGGAGTGAGGGAGAAGGCAGTACGATGCACTCTCTCATTTTTCCTTAAATACCACAATGGAATATGTCTCTAAAATGTCTGTCCTCAGCCCAGAAGGGACACTATACCTTCCTGCTGGCCATCAGAGGGTTCTTCTGCTCTCCATGTCACCACTCACTCTTGTCTCCTGTCCTTCATGAGTCAAACCACAAAGACCAGCCCTGGGTAACTGCCTGGTCCCTCTTGTGTTTCTTGTTTTCACCTCCTTCATCCAACTCCTGGCCTTTGTCCCAAAGCTGTCTGCAGTTCTCACCAGCACTGAGTGGGGGCACCTCACCTGTCCAGTTCCCCTCATTTGTGCCTGTGCTAACCTGGCCCAGTTTTCACTGTGACGCTGCCTACCCTGTTCACCGATATCAGGAACTGAATCAAAATGTTCACATACCAGATGAATGACAAGTTTGGTAGGAAAGCAGTTACAAAATGAGAAATATATAGATTTAAAACCACATGTCAAATACATTGATATTTGTTCTTAATCTTTGTTTACCAGGGAGGAATGATTGAGAATCCAAGCAGCAGAATATTATCTCCTGAAAAACATAGGTTCCAATATTTGACTGGTTCAAATTTAATCCTTTGACTATAAGCTGCGTGACATCTTTCAGATTCCTGTAGAGCACCTAACAGGCAGGCTCTTTGGGCAGGAGACCCAGAGCCTTGGAGTTTTGGAAGAGGTTATGCTGAGACCCAGGCTTCAGTCCTTTTCTGGAAATCTTCCTCCCTGTACGTTGCAACACTTGCCAACAGTCCCCTAGAAATGTCTCCTTTAGGCAACTGTGGTTTAGAGCTTCCTCTTGTCTGTGGTTTTCTCTGGAATCCTGTACTTCCACCTCTTTGGGGCGTTTATTGTCTTGTGCACAGGCAACTCAT